>NC_057800.1:472201464-472477120 GCF_018294505.1 Triticum aestivum | reverse complement strand
TCTCCTCTTTCCCCCTCCCGGATCCTATTCCAACTAGGAAAGGGGGGGGATCCTACTCCCGGTGGGAGTAGGACTGCTCCTGGCGCGCCCTCCTCCTGGCCGGGCGCACCCCCCCTTGATCCTTTATATACGGGGGCAGGGGGCACCCCTAGACACACAAGTTGATCCACGTGATCATATTCTTAGCCGTGTGCGGTGCCCCCTTCCACCATAGTCCTCGATAATATTGTAGCGGTGCTTAGGCGAAGCCCCCGACGGTAGTACATCAAGATCTTCACCACGCCGTCGTGCGGACGGAACTCTTCCCCGACACTTTGCTGGATCGGAGTCCGGGGATCGTCATTGAGCTGAACGTGTGCTAGAACTCGGAGGTGCCGTAGTTTCGGTGCTTGATCGGTCGGGCCATGAAGACGTACGGCTACATCAACCGTGTTGTGCTAACGCTTCCGTTGTCGGTCTACAAGGGTACGTAGATCACACTCTCCCCTCTCGTTGCTATGCATCACCATGATCTTGCGTGTGCGTAGGAATTTTTTTGAAATTACTACGTTCCCCAACAGATGCAGCAAAGTAGCGTAAGTATTTCCCTCAGTTTTTTAGAACCAAGGTATCAATCCAGTAGGAGGCTACGCGCGAGTCCCTCGTACCTGCACAAAACAAATCAATCCTCGCAACCAACACAAATAGGGGTTGTCAATCCCTATAGGGCCACTTACGAGAGTGAGATCTGATAGATATGATAAGATAATATTTTTGGTATTTTTATGATAAAGATGCAAAGTAAAATAAAGGCAAAGTAAATAACTAAGTAGTAGGAGATTGATATGATAAAGATAGACCCGGGGGCCATAGGTTTCACTAGTGGCTTCTCTCAAGAGCATAAGTATTCTATGGTGGGTGAACAAATTACTGTTGAGCAATTGACAGAATTGAGCATAGTTATGAGAATATCTAGGTATGATCATGTATATAGGCATCACGTCCGAGACAAGTAGAATGACTCCTGCCTGCATCTACTACTATTACTCCACTCATCGACCGCTATCCAGCATGCATCTAGAGTATTAAGTTAAAAACAGAGTAACGCCTTAAGCAAGATGACATGATGTAGAGGGATAGACTCATGCAATATGAAGAAAACCCCATCTTGTTATCCTCGATGGCAACAATACAATACGTGCATTGCTGCCCTTACTGTCACTGGGAAAGGATACCACAAGATTGAACCCAAAGCTAAGCACTTCTCCCATTGCAAGAAAGATCAATCTAGTAGGCCAAACCAAACTAATAATTCGAAGAGACTTGCAAAGATAACCAATCATACATAAAAGAATTCAGAGAAGATTCAAATATTATTCATAGATATACTTGATCATAAACCCACAATTCATCGGTCTCAACAAACACACCGCAAAAATAAGATTACATCGAATAGATCTCCACAAGAGAGGGGGAGAACATTGTATTGAGATCCAAAAAGAGAGAAGAAGCCATCTAGCTACTAACTATGGACCCGTAGGTCTGAGGTAAACTACTCATACTTCATCGGAGGGGCTATGGTGTTGATGTAGAAGCCCTCCGTGATTGATGCCCCCTCCAGCGGAGCTCCGGAACAGGCCCCAAGATGGGATCTCGTGGATACAGAAAGTTACAACAGTGGAATTAGGGTTTTGGCTCCATTTCTGATCGTTTGGGGGTACATGGGTATATATAGGAGGAAGAAGTACGTCGGTGGAGCAACAGGGGGCCCACGAGGGTGGAGGGCGCGCCTGGGATAGGCAGGCGTGCCCCCCTACCTCGTGGCCTCATGTTACGTGTCTTGACGTAGGGTCCAAGTCTCCTGAGTTGTATTCGATGAGAAAATCACATTCCCGAAGGTTTCAGTCAGTTTGGACTCCGTTTGATATTCCTTTTCTTCAAAACCCTAAAACAGGCAAAAAACGGCAATTCTGGGCTAGGCCTCCTGTTGATAGGTTAGTCCCAAAAATAATATAAAACTGGATAATAAAGCCCAATAATGTCCAAAATAGTAGATAATATAGCATGGAGCAATCAAAAATTATAGATACGTTGGAGACGTATCAAGCATCCCCAAGCTTAATTCCGCTCGTCCTCGAGTAGGTAAATGATAAAAACAGAATTTTTGATGTGGAGTGCTACTTGGCATAATTTTAATGTAATTCTTCTTAATTGTGGTATGAATATTCAGATCCGAAAGATTCAAGACAAAAGTTCATATTGATATAAAAATAATAATACTTCAAGCATACTAACTAAGCAATTATGTCTTCTCAAAATAACATGGCCAAAGAAAGTTCATCCCGGGTGCGCACGAGTGAGAACAAAGTGCGCAGAAAAGACTAGTATTGATCTATGGGGCCAGTCTAGATCCCGCCAGGAGTAACGACCACCGGCGAGTGTGTGTAGGATCGAAAGTATGTCTAGAGGGGGGTGATTAGACTACTTGACAAAATAAAAATCTAGCCTTTTCCCAATATTAAGTCTTGGCAGATTTTAGCAACTTAGCACTAGCCAAGTAAGCAACCATGCAAGTCTAAGAGTATAGCAGCGGAATGTAAAACAATTGCATATGAAGGTAAAGGGAGGAGTTTGGAGGGAGCAAACGCAATGTAGACACGGAGATTTTTGGTGTGGTTCCGATAGGTGGTGCTATCGTACATCGACGTTGATGGAGACTTCAACCCACGAAGGGTAACGGTTGCGCGAGTCCACGGAGGGCTCCAACCACGAAGGGTCCACGAAGAAGCAACCTTGTCTATCCCACCATGGTCATCGCCCACGAAGGACTTGCCTCACTAGGGTAGATCTTCACGAAGTAGGCGATCTCCTTGCCCGTACAAACTCCTTGGTTCAACTCCACAATCTTGACGAAGGCTCCCAAGTGACACCTAGCCAATCTAGGAGACACCACTCTCTGAAAGGTAATAGATGGTGTGTTGATGATGAACTCCTTGCTCTTGTGCTTCAAATGATAGTCTCCCCAACGCTCAGCTCTCTCTCATAGGATTGGATTTGGTGGAAATAGGGTTTGAGTGGAAAGCAGCTTGGGGAAGGCTAGAGATCAAGATTTATGTGGTTGGAATGGAATATCTTGACCTCAACACAAGTGTAGGTGGTTCTCTCTTAGAAAATATATGTTGGAAGTGTAGGCATGTTCTGATGGCTCTCTCCACGAATGAAGAGTGGGTGGAGGGGTATATATAGCCTCCACACAAAATCTAACCGTTACACACAAATCACCGAACTCGGTGGGATCGAATCATATATAAAACTCGGTCAGACCGATTTAGTTCAAAATGTGAACGTTAGGATTTTCGATGGGACCGACATGTCAACTCAGTGGGACCGATTCCATTAGGATTAGGGCATAATGTAATCTTGGTGAGACTAATTACACAAACTCGGTGGGACCGATTTTGGTAATAGGCAAACAGAGAGTTGGTCAGGAAAACTCGGTGGGACCGATTCGCTCATCTCGGTTAGACCGAAATGTTACAAAGGGGAAACAGATAGTTTGCATTGCAATCTCGGTGGGACTGATCGCTCATCTTGGTTAGACCGAAAGTTACGAAGGGAAACAGAGAGGTTGCAATTCCATCTCGGTGAGACCGAAATGACTAGGGTTTGTGGCAGTGGCTATGTCAAGTGAACTCGGTGGCGCCGGGTAGGAAATTTTGGTGGGGCCGAGTTTGACTTTTGGTTTGGGACATATGTGGATATGAGAAAGTAGTTGAGGGTTTTGGAGCATATCACTAAGCATTTTGAGCAAGTAACTCATTAAGCAACACCTCATCCCCTTTTAATAGTATTGGCTTTTCCTATGGACTCAATATGATCTTGGATCACTAAAAGTAAAATGTAGAGTCTTGAGCTTGAGCCAACATGTGTTCTTAGTATTTTGAGGGGTCCACTTTCTAATCCATGGCATGCCAAACATTGAGCTTTCCTGAAATATTTATCTTGAAATAGCATTAGCTCAATGGGCTATATGTTGTTAGGAATGACCAAAACCACCTAGGGATAGTTGCACTTTCAATCTCCCCCTTTTTGGTAATTGATGACAACATATAGATCAAAGCTTCTACAGATGATAATAAGATTGAAAAACATTGTTGCTTTGAGAAGTATGTGATAAGCAAGAGCTCCCCCTAAATTTGTGCATTATTTAAAATTTGCTTTTGAATGCAAATGCACAATTGATTAGGATCATGGGTTACTCTTCCATGTCACATACATCTTGGTGGAGCACTCAAAATGATAGAAATTAAAAGCATGCATTCATCACCAAGCAAGTGAATGATCATATATGGATATAAAAGATAGTATCATCTAAACAAGCTTTAAGGTAGCAAATGATCAATCACATGATCACACAAGTATCTCACAGAAGGACATAAAGTATCTCACACAATAAAAAGTTCAACCAAAGGCGAAGACGCAAAACACTCTCTCGAAGCCTATGATCTATACATATTTCTCCCCCTTTGGCAACAAGTTACCAAAAAGTTCAAATATGCATAGTGCTACGCGTCTCTCAGGCTTGGTCTTCGGGAGGTGGTGTAGAGAGAACTCCAAGGATGAAGGCATCTTTTGATGTAGTTGGAGCTAGTGGAGTGGCTGCTAGAGGTGGCACTGGAGCTGTAGCTGCTGGTGCTGATGTTGTAGCTCTAGAATCTGTCACTGGCACGGCAGCAGACCTCTGACTCCTTGGCACTCGCTGAAATGCATCTGTGGTTGCCTTGCCTCTCTTCTCTTCTGCTTCCTCCTGAAGCTGCTCAACTGCTATTTGAATCTCAGTTACCTTCAGATCAAGATCATAAAATTTGGTCTCTATGATCCTCTCCAAGCTCTCCTGGTTTCGAGTCAGGGTGGCCAAGCCCTTCTCAATCCTCAGTGTAGACTAGATCTTGCTTGCTCTTCAGGAAAACCTAAGATGCCTCTTCAACACTTGGCATCTTGGCAGCTTTCTCAGCCTTTGCTTTGGCTCTTTTCTCCTGTGCTTGAACTGATGATGGTTCCTCCTCATTCATCACAACAGTATTATCTTCAAAATCAGGATACAGGGGTAGATACTCCTTATCCAACAGATATGTTCATGTGCCCATCTTGGAGTTGATGAGCTCCTGAATGTGTGGAGCATACCCACAGCTTCTCTTCTGGTCAGCAGCAGTCCTCTTGATTGTCTCTACAATCAGACTCATGACCTTGAACTTTTGAGGGACATCAAAAAGCTGTAGCAGGTTGATAGAGTGCCCTCTGATCATCTTGTGATCTCCTGACTTGGGTAGCAGAGTGTGCCTTAGGATCCAGTTGATAGTAGGCAGACCAGACAACAAGAAATGTACAGATCCAAGCTTGTGAGTCTCCAAAGCTTTATCTAGGATCTCCTTGTACATGTTAGCCATAGTGTTGTGGTCCTTCTTTTTCTTGGCATACGCATCCAAGTCATCTTCATGTTCTTCTGGGGCATTTATCAATTTTTCCCATTCTTTAACTGTGGACTGGTACCTAGTACCTTCTGACATCCAAATGATCTTCCCATCTGGGTAAAAGTGAGCAGTGGAGTAAAAGTGCATGATCAGCTCATCATTCCATTTTGTGAGCTTCTGCCCAACAAACTCATCTACTCCACATGCTTTGAAGCTGTCATAAACTCCTGGGAAGTGATCTTCATTCTCCTGGATGAATTCCCAATCAACCCATCTCATGTCACAGACAATGGGCTTCTTGTCAAGCAAAATAGTTTCATAAAAGTCTTGATGTTCCTTTGTATGAAACCGGTAGTCAACTGCAGTCCTCCTCCTCAGAGCATAGGGATCAGACTATCTCCACAATCTCAGTCCTGAATCTTTACTGATGTGCATGTTCTCAGCGACTGGATGAGCATCATTGTGGTCTGGAATCTTGGGCTTCAATTTTCTCAAAATATGAGACTCATCATCTTCTTCTTCAGCCTGAGGCACTAGGGCCTTGTTCTTTTCTTTAGCAGGTGTTGGGGATATTACTATTGGATGTAAACCGGCCAGGAGTAGCCGGATTAGCTTTGTGAAGATTAGAAGCCCATGAAGACATAAGAATGATGGCGCTTTATGAAGGCCCAAGGCCCAGAGGCGAGTTAAGGCCTATAGATGTAAACTGGCCTAATTATGTAACTTGCATTGTAAGATAGGAACTGTAGAGACCGAACCGGACACGTTTATGATCCGGCTTCGGGACTCTGTAAACTGGCGGGCATCAACATATGTATATAAAGGGACGATGCGGCATCGGTTTAGGGACAGACAATAACTCGAGAGCCAGACAAAGCGGATTCGCTCCCTGGTCTTCGAAACCCTAGCAATACTAATCACAACTAGACATAGGCTTTTACCTTCATCGAAGGGGCCGAACTAGTATAAACTCCCCGTGTCCCCTTGTCCGGTTTAACCCCTTTAAGCTAACCCGTTGCAATGGCTCCACGACTAAGTCCTTTCACGTGGACATCTGCCGTGACAAACCCACGACAGTTGGCGCCCACCATGGGGCTATCGCACGATGGTTTCGAGTTCTTAAAGGGCAGCTTTGATGGACTCAAGGGATACGCTGTGGGCCAGATGACAAAGAGTCATCGCGGCAAGATCTACATCGACAATGCAGGATGGGGCCCTGAGGCCGATTCAATCGAATACGGGTACCGGGTCCCCTTTGGTGGGATTCACGTCTTCATCGGCAAGATTGGCAAACCGGCCCCTGAGCCGGACACCTGCACCGACATCATCGAGACGGCTCAGCGTGCAAGCCCTTCCCTGGTTCAGCCTGTGGCGAAGCATGTTTTCATACGTGTCATCCATGGATCAGAATACGAGGACGGACTAGCATCCAATGGAGAAACCGTTGTCTGTTCTGACGACGAGTCTTCTGGAGAGACTGAATCGCTCTATCAGTTGCAGGATGGCCGGATTAGTGGAGGTTCCGAGGGCAGTAGTATTCCGGACTCTCTTGATCTGCCAAACCGGGCCGCCATCTTCATGACCGGTACACAGTCAGTGCCTCACTCATCAGCCGCCGCACCAATACTCTCCGGTTCAACAACGGCCACGCCAGCGGGGGCAGGAAACTCTGCGCCGCCTCCAGCTCAAGTCATGTCTGACTTGTTCAACACTTTGGCAACACTGATGGCAGCAGAGGTGGATGCAGCAGCCCGGGATCAGCACAACGCGGAGATTGCAAAGGTGAAAGATCAGATAGCTCAGGCTAAAGTGGACCTAGCGGCAGAGAACGCTAGGATGGCTACAGAACGGGCCGAGTTGGAAGCTCAGGCCTACCGGATTAGGCTGGATCAGAACGCTTCCGAAGAAGTCATGAGAAGAAGATACCGATCGCATCTCCCGTCGGGTTATGAGCCACAAAATCTCTTCAATACACCAAGAGCGGGAACTAGTAACCAGCCAATATTAAATCGGACGGAGGCGCCAGGAATAGGAGCGCCGGTTCAGCCGCGCACGATGGACCCGCCTCGTCAGAACAACATTGTGCGACAGTATGTTCCAACACCTCCCGGGCATTACTCCAACCCGTTGGACAACATTGTGGCTGCCGCTTCACGATTGGCAGCCCTCCCGACCGACGGCGAATCACCAGTTGCAATTGAGGCACGACGGGCCAGAGATCTCCTTCAAACAGCTCTAAACCAGCAGCAGGCGTATTCACATAGCCGCGAGAGGATTCATTCCACCCCCCGTCCAAGTCGGAGCTATAGCAGGCACGTTGAGGATGAACCGGCTGTATCAAGCAGCGCACGTCACCATAATCCGCCGCGAGGGCACAACCCGGCAGGGGGAGGTGCTAATGCGCAGGATGTGGTAGACCATGGTCGCGCGCATCGAGAGGCCGAGTTAGCAGCTCTGCACGGAGCCCGTCAACCTACTCCGGTTCACCCTACCACTTCAGTGGAGCCAGGTGTGGCATTTAGTTCCTTAGGGGTGCCGTGTCTTACCCCCGCTTTGCGTAATGTGAGACTACCAAAGGATTTCAAAGGACCTCGTAAGGTACCCAATTATATCGCCGATCTGCAACCAGAGGCATGGGTTGAGAGCTACGAGATGGCAATGGAGATGTTAGATGTGGATGAAGCAGTATGTGCTAAATACTTCACCATGATGTTGGAAGGAACAACTCGCACTTGGTTGAAAAGCTTACCAACTAACTCTGTGGGATCATGGGCCGAATTGAAGCACCGGTTTATCCAAAACTTCAAAGATACTTGTAAGCAACCCATGTCAATTGTGGATCTGGTCGCCTGTGTCCAAGAGGATGGGGAGTCCACGACCCATTGGGTAAAGCGGGTCTCAACTATTCTGCATTCATCGGATCGTATCAATGCAGATACCGCAGTGCTCACGTTGGAGGGCAATTGCCGTTTTCTGCCGCTCAAACAGAAGTTAGGAAGGCTCAAACGTCACTGGAATGATATGTCAATGCTTATGGCCTCTTTGCTTAAGTACGCCGATTCATATAATACCAAAGACCCTGACTCAGAGGAGGACAAACCGGGGAAAGGGAAAAAGAACGGCAACACCAAGGGTCAGCAACATAATCCGGCAGGCCATGGGAACAATGGTAAACGCAAGGCCGACAACAGTCTGGACTTTGTGGCTAACACCGGTGCTCAGGAGAATGGTCAGCGTCGTAAGGGTAAGCAGCCCCAGAGGGGCGGAGGTTCAGGCCCCAATTTGGAGCGCATGTTAAATCAACCATGTCCGAAGCATGGATCAAAGGAGAAGCCAGCATCACATCTTTGGAAGGATTGTTACATCATGCGGGATTTCAAGAATTCCAATATGTTTCAGTACGATAATGGCCCGCTCGGCGGTTCAGGAGGTGGTTTCCACGGGCCGGGTTACGGAGGCGGCAGCTCCGGTTCAGGATTTCAGGGCAATCAAACCGGACACAATAATCAAGGGAACCATGGCAACCAAGGAGGTTACAACCATTAGGGGAACCAGCAGCAGCAACAGTCGGGTTATCAGAGCAATCCTAAGTAGCTAAATAGTGGGCAATATCATGTCTTCACCACTAGCTTGTGTAAGTGTGATCAGAAGCTTCAAAAGAGGGCAGTAAACTCTGTTGAACCGGCGGTGCCTCAGTATTTGCGCTGGTCTGAGCAACCCATTTTGTGGAGTAGAGAGGATCACCCACCCCGGCTTGACAATCCGGGTCACTTGGCCCTAGTGGTGGCCCCTCAAGTTGGGGGATATAAATTCACTAAGGTACTCATGGATGGGGGAAGTAGTATCAACATTCTATATTATGATACCTTCTGTCGTATGGGGTTGACATATAAGAGTCTTAAACCGTCAAACATTGTTTTCCACGGTGTGGTGCCTGGCAAGTCTACATATCCAGTGGGCAAGATAGCCTTGGAGGTGGCTTTTGGAGATGACTATGATTCAAGGTCAGAAACATTGACTATTGAGGTGGTCAAAATCAAAAGTCCGTATCATGCTTTATTTGGGCGACCAGCTTATGCTAAGTTCATGGCGAGGCCGTGTTATGTTTATCTACAGCTTAAAATGCCAGGTCATAAGGGGACCATCACAGTACACGGGAGCAGGAAGATTGCTTTGGAATGTGAGGAAGGTGATGCGGCTTATGCTGAGTCGGTTTGTGCCACGGAGGAGCTGAAGTTTTATAAAGACCAAGTTGATCCAGCGGATATGACCTCTTTGAAAAAGCCAACTATGGAACATGATCCGGCGTTGAAGTTTAAATCGGCCACAGATACTAAAATGGTTGATTTTGTTCCTGGCGATTCATCCAAGCAGTACAGCATCAGTGTTAACCTGAATCCCAAATAGGAAAGCGCGCTCATCAAGTTCATCCGTGAGAACCGGGATATCTTTGCATGGAAACCTTCTGACATGCCAGGTGTACCGAGGGAACTCACTGAGCACACACTTAACATTGATCCTAAGTTTAAACCGGTCCGACAGTTTCTCTGCCGCTTCAATGAAGAAAGGCGCAAGGCTATTGGTGAGGAGGTAGCTCGGTTGTTGGCCGCAGGGTTTATCGTGGAAGTCTTTCACCCGGAGTGGTTGGCTAATCCGGTGCTTGTTCTTAAGAAAAACGGCACTTGGCATATGTGTGTAGATTACACAAATTTGAACAAGGCTTGCCCTGCAGACCCCTTTGCCCTCCCTCGCATTGATCAGATTATTAATGCTACGGCGGGTTGTGACCGTTTGTGTTTTCTGGACGCTTATTCCGATTATCATCAGATCAAAATGGCAGTTAAGGACCAGGAGAGGACATCTTTCATAAATCCCTTTGGAGCCTTCTGCTATGTCTCCATGCCCTTTGGGCACAAAAGTGCCCAGGCGACTTATCAACGCTGTGTTCAGAATTGTCTTCATAAGCAGATTGGGCGTAATGTTCATGCGTATGTGGATGATATTGTGATAAAGTCCAGGAAGGAGGAAACATTGATAGATGATTTGAGAGAAACCTTTGACAACCTCCGGGTTTACAAGATGATGCTCAATCCGGAAAAGTGTGTCTTTGGTGTTTCGGCAGGCAAACTCTTGGGTTTTCTGGTGTCAAATAGAGGCATTGAGGCTAATCCAGAAAAAATTAAGCAATTACATCTTTGGCTAAAACCAGCGTGTATCAATGACGTTCAACGTTTGGCCGGCCGGATTGCAGCTTTGAGCCGGTTTATCAGTCGTCTTGGGGAGAAGGCTATCCCTTTATATCAGATGCTCAAGAAAATAGATGATTTTGTCTGGAGCGAGGCGGCGGATAAAGCATTTGAGGATATGAAGAGGCAGTTAGCTGAACCGCCTGTGCTTGCAGCCCTGATCGATAAAGAGCCGTTGTTGCTATATGTGGCTGCTAATGCCCGAGCTATTAGCGTGGCTATTGTGGTGGAACGCAAGGAAGCTGGCAAGGAATATCCGGTTCAACGGCCGGTTTATAATATTAGTGAAGTGCTCATTGAGTGAAAGCAAAGGTATCCACATTGGCAGAAGCTAGTGTATGGAGTGTTTATGGCAAGCCAGAAGCTTAAACATTATTTTCAGGGTCATCCTATCACAGTGGTCAGTTCAGCCCCTCTGGGAGATATCATTCAAAATAGAGAAGCAACTGGCCGGATTGCCAAGTGGGCTATTGAGCTTGGACCTCACGGGCTCAAATATATACCTCGCACAACAATTAAATCCCAAGCACTCGTGGACTTCATCAATGATTGGACAGAATTGCAGGCACCAGAGGAAAAGCCAGATAACACGTATTGGACTATTCACTTTGATGGATCCAGGCAGTTGGAGGGCTCGGGGGCTGGAGTCATACTAACTTCCCCATGAGGTGACAAGTTTTGTTATGTCCTCCGTTTAATGTTCCCTTGTACTAACAATGCAGCTGAATATGAGGCCTTACTCCATGGTCTTCGGATGGCTAAGGAGATGAACTTAAGCCAGTTTAAGTGCTTTGGGGATTCAGATCTGGTGGCCCAACAAGTGTCTGGCACTTGGGATTCTAAAGACCCACTCATGGCTGCATATCATGAGAGGTGGACATAGTGGCTGGTCACTTCAAGGGTTATCAGGTGGACCATATAGACCGGCGAAAGAATGAAGCGGTGAACGCTTTAAGCCGCCTTGGTTCTCAGCGTAAACCGGTCCCACCAAATGTCTTTCTTGACGTGCTGCATAATCCGTCGGTCAAGGTACCAATAGAGGAGGAGTTGGCTATTCCTGACCCGCAGGCTCAATTGGTGGCAGCTTTGCATGTCATACCGGATTGGAGAATCCCATACCTGGCTTACATGAACCGGGGCGAGTTACCAGAAGATGAAACCTCGGCCCGGCAGATAATCCGGCGTTCCAAATCAATGACTATACTCAACGGAGAATTACATCGTTACAGCGTCTCAGGGGAAATTCAGCGTTGTGTTTCTTCTCAAGAGGGTTGTGAGATTTTGCGAGAAATCCATGAAGGGGATTGTGGTCACCACGCCAGTTCAAAGTCCTTTGTGGCTAAAGTTTTTCGCCACGGTTTCTATTGGTTAACAGCTCATGCTGATGTTGAGGATTTAGTCAAACGATGTGACGGTTGTCAAAAATTTGCATGTCGTACTCATATTCCGGCTCAGGAGTTGAGGATGATTCCAATAACATGGCCGTCTGCTACTTGGGGGCTTGATATGGTTGGACCCTTTAAGCGCTCCATGGATAAAAAGACCCACTTATTAGTGGCAGTGGACAAGTTCACCAAATGGGTGGAAGCAGAGCCAGTCAGTAAGTGTGATGCGGCCACGGCGGTTCAGTTCATCAAAAAGGTGATATTCCGGTTTGGCTTTCCACAAAGTATTATAACGGATAATGGTGCTAATCTGTCAAAGGGAGAGATGGAGGAATTTTGCCAACGTGAGCACATCCGGCTTGATATAGCATCGGTGGCTCACCCCAATCCAATGGACAAGCGGAGAGGGCTAATCAAGAAATTTTGCGAGGTATTAAACCCCGACTTATGGTTCCTTTGAAGCGGACACCGGGTTGTTGGGTGGAGGAATTATCTTCTGTGTTATGGAGCATCAACACCACACCTAACAGATCTATGGGTTACACACCTTTCTTCATGGTTTATGGAGCGGAGGCGGTTCTTCCTAGTGACATCCGTCACGACTCGCCCTGTGTGACGGCTTATGTTGAAGCTGATAATGAGAAGGCACGTCAGGATTCTTTGGACCTGTTAGATGAGGAGCGTGATCTTGCAGCAGCATGTTCGGCGATTTACCAACAAGATCTCCGACGTTATCACAGCCGCCAGGTTAAGACCAGAACTTTTCAAGAAGGCGATCTGGTGCTCCGGCTCATCCAGGATCAGACTGATATGCACAAATTATCCCCACCTTGGGAAGGACCTTTTGTGGTCAGCAAGAATCTGCACAACGGGTCATACTACCTCATTGATGTTTGAGAGCACAAAGACTCACATAAATCGGAGGATGAGACCAAGCGGCCATGGAATATAGCTCTTCTTCGGCCTTACTATACTTACGCCACAGGGTTCTTCATATGTACATATTTATGACAATGTATATATTATATAATAAACCAGAGCCTCGCATAAAGCGGGGTCTCTGTTCTTTTTCCATCATGTGTGTGTCTACAAGAGTTTCTACTGACAAAGCAAAGTTTTGTTAAACCGGTCTGTGCAACCGCACGGATACAAAGAGATATCACTAGGGGGCTTGATTGTTGTCACGTCATAGCTACACCTCTTGATCGGTTTAAACACCACAAAGGGATTTCACTAGGAGGCTTGGTTGTTATCACACCATAGCTACACCTCTTGATGGGCGTTAAGCCACAAAGGAAATTAGGTGGGGCCAAAGAGAGTGTTGCACAAAGCACAAACTCAAACATGGGCACCCACTGAGCACAGCTCACAAAGTTACTTAGGGGCTCTTTGTGCAAAGCAACAAAGAGTTTGAAAGGACCCTTTTAATTGGCTATCAAGCCACGGCTTGGAAGCCTAGTGTATTCACCTAAAACCCCGGGTTAACCTACCTTCATCAAGTAAGCCACTCCTGTCCAGGTAATCCTGGTATGACCCGCTGAACGTTTGACAAGTCAATCTTATACAGACCCTGAACTTGTCAAAGTTAAAATGACGATTGGTTAATTGGAGGCCCATCTTAAAAGGCTTTGTTAAATGGTTTAACTCAGAGGCCTGGCAGCCCATGAAAAGTGTCGATTCGGAGCCTGGCAACTCGTAAAAAGCCTCGCATATTTCTTTTTCGAGTCCTATTTGCTAAGTTTTTCGCCTTTATTGAGGTTCCTAATGTCTTCTGATAAACCGGTGTCCTTGACCTGGCTTGGCTTTCAACTACAAGTTGTCAGTACATGATCAGTTATAAACCGGCGTTCATTACCCCGGTCTGGTTTTGACTAACAAGTCGCCAGTGTTATAAGGAAAACCCGGTCTTTATTATATCCCGGTATGGTTTATTATCATAATCCGGCAAATTAAGGACGGAGTTATCACTACTCCGGATTGGTGTTTACACCTTTACCATACAAGCAGTTAGTCAGCCAATGAGGTATGTTGCACATGTTATTTTTTATATACAAACTTTGATTATCCATCCAAGTATTGTCTATTCTTGGGCATTATGACCCATCCAGTGGTAAACCACTAGGACACTTTTCAAGTTCTTGTATCCAGGAACACAACTCATCATGGGCTATGCATAAATAGATCCCAAAAAGTGGAGCAAGTTTTCACGAAGCGTCACAAAAACATGCTCGATGGCATAACAGATAAAGGAGTTTTTGCTATCCTATTACAAGAAGCTTCAAAACGGCTCCAATTCCATAATTGTTTTTTGGCATTGGCATACAATAGCTGGTAAACCGGCTGCCGGTTTACGCTGCTTCATCTGGACGGTTTGACGGTTGAGGGTCATTTGGTGCAATCACTTCTTCTTCATCCCTCCCCAGACGCTGGAAATCAACTGTTGACCAATTGATTCTGGTTAAAGCTTGAAACACGGCTTCTTCATGGATAAGGCTGGAGGGGTTAATGTTAGGAGCGTAAGTATGCTTACGGATTGGAGGCACAAGTTCTTCGACTTCATGGATTTCCGCAGGCTGTCTCTTCCCTTCAATATCGTAAGCCGGCTGGAAATGAGATAAATCTGTGTCTTTTGCCAGTTTACTGGCTATTGGCCGCATTTCCTTCGTCAGCCTTCGGAGATCATCATTGTCGAAGTTTGACCCGTCCTCTTTCACACCTGGATATCCTTTTATAATGTCCTCCGCTTCCAGGTCCGGAATCCATGCCTTGGGCCGGATTAGTGCGGTTAATGCTCCTGCTCTTGCAGCTGCCTTCTTCAGTTCGGTAATCCGGGCTGTTACATGGCCAGCTTCTCAAGAGTTTCTTTTATCAGTGATGGCGCCGGTTTATTGTAAGCCGCAGTGCAAATAGCACGCTGAGATCCAGAGTACAGTTGTTCAATCAAGGTATAAGCCGCTTTAAGCTTCATCCGCATATCTGTGCCCAGATGAGCAATACAAGTGCTTGTCACGGTTTAAAATCAGCACTCTGGTAAATGATAAGGTTTCATGAATTGGACAAACTGCATAAGGGGATACTTACCAAAGACAGCGGAAGTCATGGCGTTGATTTGCCATTTCAAACCAGTTAGTTCATCTACAACTGGTTTCAGGGCTGCTTCGGCATCCTTAGCTCTTTTGGTTAAACCGGCCTTCTCGGTTTCCCAGTCAGCACGATCTTTATTAAAAGACTCTTTTAGCTTTTCCATTGCTGTCAGGGCTTTGGTCAGTTCCTCCTTGGCTTTCAGAGCCTCTGCTTGTTGGGACTTCACGTTCTCTTGCAAATCAGCGGTTCGGGCATCTCTATTGCTTAGTTCGGCCTGCAACAGTGAAGATATGTCAACAACAGGATATATATTTTCTAAGTACAAAGCGTATAACAAGTTATGCACTTCGTACTTGGGGGCTAATGCCTATTTGCTCTGCTTCACTACATCTTTTATAAGTCTCTAGAACAATGCAAGCATTATCCTTGACACTTGGGGGCTAATGTACATCTGTTCAAAACGGACGCATGGATTAAAACCCGGATTACCTTGCAAAGCTAAACCGGCCTTTGGGGGCTATGCTAAGGAAAGCTATATAATTACATTGCTAAAGTATCAGTCTTGGTTTCCACTAAGGACCTGACATTTTGAGGGTCAGTACGAGAGACTTAAAGTGTTACAAAGACCCGGTTTATGATTAACATCATAAAACGGCCCTTGGGGGCTACTTGGGCTAGCATTTCAACTTTGGAATCAAGAAGTAAAGGGAGATGAAAATACCTCATAGCATTCCTTCATCACGTTCACCAAACCGGCTTCATAGTCACGGTTTGAGTGCAGATGGTTTAAGAAACCGGAGTGAAGTTCTTCAGCATTGAGATGGGCATAACTTGATAAATCAGTACTCCATTTGCCCTTTTCCCTAGCAACACGCTCTTCTTTGGCACTATGTTGGGCCAAGATTACGGGATGGCCAGGAGAGCTGTGGCCCATGCCAGTAATGATAACATCATCTCCATGGCCTTCAGTGGTTTTTGCGGGTGATGACGGAGTCTCAGTACCTCTCACCGGACTAGCCCGGTTTGGAGCTGCCGGTTCAGTATCAGGAACGGCAGGATCAGCTTCTAGTGGTTCATTAGTATTCCGGTCTTGAAGGGGTGGTTCATCAGAGGTGGCCTCAGGATGAGGACCCTCCGGTTCACGAGTTTGGTCCGGTTCACCTATTTGCTCTTCTTCAAAAACTGTCTGGTCTTCTGACGGATTGTTGACCCGAGCTTTCTTGCTGGGTCTGGCTTTGGCTCTGCAAACAAAATGAAAAGAGGTTTAGCATCTTATTCAAGATTTGCAACGCATTGGAAGAAAGGGTTTGAAAGCTTACCTAGCCATAGTTTTTAGAGGAGGGAGTTGGGTTGTTGTCGACTCGCCAGAGGATGAGGGAGGTGTCACCTGATAATTTGGATCGGACGGATTAAGAGGTTGTCTGAAATAACCTGCCTTGGGATAAGAATTGTCACAAGTGGGAGAGACCTCAGACCGGCGCTTCCGAACCGGGGTATCAGGTAAACTGGCTGAAGTAACCTGTTGGCCACTATGCAGGGTTGTCCGGCGAGCTTCATGCTGTTGTGTCTTCAAAATAAATGTTGGATCCAAGTAAGCAAGAGGATGAGAAAAGCTTACTTTCCAGACTGCTTGAAGGGTTTTTTGTGTTAGCATAGAGTCTGAACCGGAGGAAAGGGTAATTACCTCTACATCATTAGCCTGGCTGCCTTCTACGTCCTCCTGATAAAGATCATTGTTAATGAGGTGCATGAAAAGGGAACCAAGTGAGTCAAGTTCTACCTCAACTTCCGGATCATCTGCATCTTCATCAAGCTCCATGCTGATCCGGTCAGCCTTTTCCGCTTTGAGGTCCGCTTGACAGCTTTGGTTTTGGGATGGGATGGCTTTGCCGCTTTATCTGTGGATTTCCGTTTCCAAAAGGGATCATCACCCTGTTCATACACAAATAGAGGAAAGTTTACAAGTTGAACAAATCAAAAGATATCAAAGATAAAAAGTAAGCATTGTTCTTACAGCGGGCGGTTTATTCTGAGTGTAGAAGGGGCTCAAGCTGGTTTGGCGACAGACTGATTCCAGTTCATTCAAAATTTTCTTGACGCTTTGAGTGACCTCTTCATTGGTTACCTGAATGTTGATGTGGCGTTGGGGGTCTTCAACCTCACCGGTATATTCACACATTAAACCGGGGCGGCGGCTTAGTGGCAAGACGCTCCACGATATCCAGAAACGCACAAAATCAACAGTTGTTAAACTGTTGGCCATTAAGGCCCGGAGCTTGGCGAGTTGAGGGGCATATTTGGCCTGTTCCGCAGAGCTTAAACGTTGTGGAAGTGGATGAGTGTTGGAAAGCCGGTGATCACGATAGCCTGGAAGAGGGTTTTCATCTTCAGGGGAGGTATCTATGCAGTAGAACCAAGTCTAGTTCCATTCCTTATGGTGACTGTGCAGTTTGACATGAGGGAATTCAACTTCCTTCCGCTTTTGAATAGAAACACCACTAAGTTCAGTGTTGGGACCATTTACAAATTCTGTATGCCGGTTCAGATGAAAGAAGTCCCGGAACAGCTCAGCAGTCGGTTCTTCTTGTAAGTACACTTCACAGAAGACCTGGAAGTTGCATAGATTGGATACCGAGTTGGGTCTGATATCTTGAGGATGGAGTTGGAAACTGGCAAGCACATCTCGGTAACACTTTGACCCTGGCGGTTTGAAACCACGGCCTATGTGGTCGACAAAGACCACAACCTCACCCTACCTCGGGGTTGGAGGATTTTCTGTTCCTAGAACTCGCCATCAAATTTTAGTTTTCTTAGGCATGGTGCCAATGCTGACCATTCCTTTCAACTTTTCCTCGGTGACCCGGGAACGAGCCCAGTTGCAAGCGGAAAATTGTTTGGCCATTGTGAAACAAAAAGCTAGAAAAGAAATGCCAGTTTACAAATCATTCACGATGGTACGTGAGATGCAATGGAATAAAGATATATAGGTATGTGAAATTGCATAAACCGGAGACTAATACAATAGTGAATGACATGGTCATATCAAGGGCATACATGTGTTGTTAAACCGGACTATTACAATCAATGTAAAGAAGGTTTGCCAGTTTACTAGGGGACTAACGGTATGAGATAGATTGTTTTTACAAAGGTAAACCACCTAGATGGTAAAGAGGATACATATCTAAGGCGAAGAGGGTTAAATAAGGTAAAAACAGGTTTCACAGGATCACAGAGGCATTTTGGATCTACCACAAGTCAGGAAAAGAAAAAGATTTAGACCTAAAAAAAGTTGGTCTTGGAGCAGTTCATGACATCACAGATCAAGGTTCTTTTTATACGCATAAAGGCTTGATTTAAAACAAACAAGAAGGGGAGCTCTAGAACTATCGCACGGAGCGTATCAAGCCTAAGGTCTACTGTCTAAAGACTGGTGAAGAACGAGAAAGGAACACCATGAACTTGCGGGAACCCTAATGGATCTAGAAAGGAAAGGAGGGAAGGACTTACTGCAGCCACGGAAACAGCGGAGGTGTGCTGCGGGGCTCTGGTACGAATAGGTTGATGCAGTGGCTGACGGTGAGGCAGAGGTGAGGCGTGACGATGGCGGCAGCGCTCAAGTGCGGAGGCGTCGCGAGGAAGAAGAAGGGATGAAGGGGCAACGGAAAGAAAAGAAAGGGGTCTTCTGCCTCTATTTATAAAGGTAAAGAGATAAGCGACAGGCGCGGGAATCGAGGAGCACAAAAAATGGATAGATAACGAGATTGTTGCCTCGATCATTGGATGCTCATTAATAAAGGGTATCTTCGGCTTTAATGAACATGATGATGTCATGGAGGTTTACTACAAATCTCGAGGATGATGTCACGACGGTTTACAAGATCTATGCCAAGATGAAAAGGGAGGAATTTTTCTAAGTATTGAAGATTGACATGAACAAATTCAAATCAATCTGGGGCCTAATGTTGGGGATATTACTATTGGACGTAAACCGGCCAAGAGTAGCCGGATTAGCTTTATGAAGATTAGAAGCCCATGAAGACGTAAGAATGATGGTGCTTTATGAAGGCCCAAGGCCTAGAGGCGAGTTAAGGCCTGTAGATGTAAACTGACCTAATTATGTAACTTGCATTGTAAGATAGGAAGTGTAGAGACCGAACCGGACACGTTTATGATCCAGCTTCGGGACTCTGTAAACTGGCGGGCGTCAACCTATGTATATAAAGGGACGACCCGACAGCGGTTTAGGGACAGACAATAACTCGAGAGCCAGACAAAGCGGATTCGCTCCACGGTCTTCAAAACCCTAGCAATACCAATCACAACTAGACGTAGGCTTTTACCTTCATCGAAGGGGCCGAACTATTATAAACTCCCCGTGTCCCCTTGTCCGGTTTAACCCCTTTAAGCTAACCCGTTGCGATGGCTCCATGACTAAGTCATTTCACGAGGACATCTGCTGTGACAAACCCACGACAGCAGGTATACTTCTGGTGTTCCTCTTCGGCTTACTGGGCTTCTGAGCTAGAGCTTTGGGAGTTGTCTTGGGCTTTGATGGAGCAGCCCTTGACTTTATAGCATCTCCCATAAGCTTCTGAGCTTTGGGTGCTGGTGCAGCATCCTCTTCCTCTTCTTCAGAGGGATCTCTCATCATGGAGGGCTTGCCAATGACTCTGGCAATGGTCTTCTTAACCCTCTCCTTCCTTTTCTTGCCTTCTCCACCTTCTTTGGGTTCAAGAGTGAACTCCATTGTCTCTTGAGTAGAGGCTCTGGCCTTAGACATAGGAATTCTCTTTGCTGGAGCCTTCTTATTCATTCTTGGCTTAACTGTAGCAGTTGTGCCATACTCCTTTTTCAGCACCTTCTTCTTGGAGCATACTTCCTCCTCAGTCGCAACATAATCCTCATCCTCAGATTATGAGGTTCTCTTCTTCCTAGATCTGGGGGCTGCCTTTGGCAAGTTGCTGGGAGTGCTCATGTTGCCATCATCAGAAGTGCTCGAGGGATCTGAGCCCTCACTCAGCTGCACATGTTCCTCAGACCTGTTCTGACTGTCACTCTGATCAGACATCTCTGCAAACTCACTGACAGCAGACCCTGTTAATAGGTGTAGATGAGATAGAGTGGATGATCATCACAAACTGCAGAGGTTTTGCAAAACAGATGACTTAAAAACTTAGTTTTAGTTCTCCACAAAAAGCATTTCGGAGCTACTGATTTGTAAACTCGGTGATACCGAAGTAGCTTTTGGAACCTAAACTAGTGAACTCGGTCAGACCGAGTCACTGTTTGGTGACACCGAGACTGCTAGGGTTTCACAAAGAATCGAACTCGCTCACACCGATTTGCAGTTTTTGGTCAGACCGAAAATTGCAAGTGCTATGGCCTTACCCAAATCGGTCAGACCGATTTCTACAACTCGGTCGGTCCGAGATGAGTTCGGCGGAGACCTAACCCAAAATTTTGAAATCAAACCTAACCTAAAGGATGTTTTCAGTGGATATAAAGTGTTTGCATACATGGTAAGGATCATGGCAAAACAATGTGCTATGAATCAGAGGTAAAAGAATAGCACAAGGGTCGAACCCATACCCTAGTTCGGCGAGAGTTCGCTACGGCGACAACGGCGGAGCAGATTTCCGTTGATGGCGATGGAAACCAGCGACGGGAGGTCACTGGCGGCGAGGAGACGATCTGGAGACCCGAGGAGGCAGAGCAGGATGATGTCTACTACACAACCTTCTTCTTGTAGATGTTGTTGGGCCTCCAAGTGCAGAGGTTTGTAGGACAGTAGCAAATTTCCCTCGAGTGGGTGACCTAAGGTTTATCAATCCGTGGGAGGCGTAGGATTCATAACCCACAAGTATAGGGGATTAATTGTAGTCTCTTTCGATAAGTAAGAGTGTCGAACCCAACGAGGAGCTAAAGGTAGAACAAATATTCCCTCAACTTCTATCGACCACCGATACAACTCTACGCATGCTTAACGTTCTCTTTACCTAGAACAACTATGAAACTAGAAGTACTTTGTAGGTGTTTTTGGGTAGGTTTGCAAGATAATAAAGAGCGTGTAAATAAAAAGTATGGGCTGTTTAGATAAAGAAACAATAAATTTAGTATAGTGAGTGTGTAAAAGTGGTGGTAGGAGTTGCGAAATTATCCCTAAGCAATTGAATACTTTACTGGACCGATAGCAAGTTTTATGTGGGAGAGGCCACTGCTAGCATGTCATCCCTGACTTGGAATTCTATGCACTCATGATTGGAACTATTAGCAAGCATCCGCAACTACTAACGTTCATTAAGGTAAAACCCAACCATAGCATTAAGATATATTGGTCCCCCTTCAATCCCGTATGCATCAATTTCTATGCCAGGCTAAAGTTTCTGTCACTCTTGCCCTCCAATACATAGTCCTATCAACATACAACTAACCATATGGTGTGATCCACGCGCGTGCTCATATGATGGGCACCAAAGGATAGCAACATAACCACAAGCAAATTAAATCATTCATTGCAATTCATCAACCACCGATAGGACAACAAAAATCTACTCAGACATCATAGGATGGCAACACATCATTGGATAATAATATGAATCATAAAGCACCATGTTCAAGTAGAGGGTACAGCGGGTTGCAGGAGAGTGGACCACTGTAGATAGATGGGGGAAGGTGATGGAGATGTTGGTGAAGATGGCAGAGGTGTTGGTGTAGATCGCCGTCACATGATGATGGCCCCAGCGGCGTTCCAGCGCCACCGGGAGAGAGGGGGAGAGAGCCCCCCCTCCTTATTCTTCCTTGACCTTCTCCCTAGGTGGGAGAAGGCTTTCCCCTCTGGTCCATGGTCTCCATGGCGTGGGAGGGGCGAGAGCCCCTCCGAGATTGGATCTGTCTCTCTGTCTCTCTCTGTTTCTTCGTTCTGGGATTCTGCCCTTTCACCGTTTCTTATATTCCTGGAGATCCGTAACTCCGATTGGGCTGAAATTTTAACACAATCTCTATCCGGATATTAGCTTTCTTGTAGAGTAAGAAGGGCATCAACCACCTTACGGGGTGGCCACGAGGGCCCAGGGCGCGCCTGACCCCCTGGGGCGCCCCCCACTGCCTCGTGGCCCCCTCGGGCAACGTCTCGCGTTGATTCTTCTTCCAAAAAATCACATATATTCCAAAAAAATCTCTGTCGGTTTTTATCCCATTTGGACTCTGTTTTATATGAACATGCAACAAACAGGAACTGGCACTGGGCACTGGATCAATATGTTAGTCCCAAAAAATAGTATAAAAAGTTGCCAAAAGTATATGAAATTTATATAATATTGGCATGGAACAATCAAAAATTATAGATACGACGGAGACGTATCAGCATCCCCAAGCTTAATTCCTGCTCGTCCTCGAGTAGGTAAATGATAAAAAAGATAATTTTTGATGTGGAATGCTACCTAGCATAATCTTGATCATGTAATCTAATCATGGCATGAATATTAAGACATGAGTGATTCAAAGCAATAGTCTATCATTTGACATTAAGACAAAAATACTTCAAGCATACTAACCAAGCAATTATGTTTTATCAAAATAACATGTCCAAAGAAAGCTCATCCCTACAAAATCATATAGTCTGGCCATGCTCCATTTTCACCACACAAAGCATTCAAATCATGCACAACCCCGATGATAAGCCGAGCAATTGGTTCATACTTTTTAACGCGCTTTAGCTTTTTCAACCCTCACGCAATACATGAGCGCAAGCCATGGACATAGCACTATGGGTGGAATACAATATTATGATGGAGGTTGTGTGGAGAAGACAAAAAGGAAGAAAGTCTCACATCGACGCGGCTAATCAACGGGCTATGGAGATGCCCATCAATTAATGTCAATGCGAGGAGTAGGGATTGCCATGCAATGGATGCACTAAGAGCTATAAGTGTATGAAAGCTCAAACTGGAAACTAAGTGGGTGTTGTCGGTGTCAAAACTGACGGATCTCGGGTAGGGGGTCCCGAACTGTGCGTCTAAGGTGGATGGTAATAGGAGGCGGGGGCATAATGTTTACCCAGGTTCGGGCCCTCTCGATGGAGGTAATACCCTACTTCCTTCTTGATTGATCTTGATGATATGAGTATTACAAGAGTTGATCTACCATGAGATCGGAGAGGCTAAACCCTAGAAGCTAGCCTATGGTATGATTGTTGTTGTCCTACGGACTAAAACCCTCCGGTTTATATAGACACCGGAGGGGCTAGGGTTACACTGAGTCAGTTACAAGGGAGGAGATCTACATATCCGAATCGCCAAGCTTGCCTTCCATGCAAAGGAGAGCCCCATCCGGACACGGGACGAAGTCTTCAATATTGTATCTTCATAGTCCAACAGTCCGGCCAAAGTATATAGTCCGACTGTCCGAGGACCCCCTAATCCAGGACTCCCTCAGTAGCCCCTGAACCAGGCTTCAATGACGACGAGTCCGGTGCGCAGATTGTCTTCGGCATTGCAAGGCGGGTTCTCCTCCAAGTCCTGAGTACCTGTCGTAGCGAGTTGTGTCCGGCCTCCCATGAATGTTGCACTCCTCGGCTTCTATGCCTTAATAATGGCTATCTTCCACATGTCGAGCGAATGTGAGAGGTCGGGGTATTTATACATTTACCACCTTAACCAGGTATATGAATCATCTATTTAAACAGTCGGGGATCTTTAGATCCATATCACACCACCTTCCGAGAGAAAGTATCCATCGGAGCGTGCCCGGAAGAATCCATCCCATCATGGCCGGCCACTATAGCTCCTCCTCTCGCCCTCGCAGCCCTAAGCCAGGTAGTTGGGAGAAGTGTTCTATTCCCCATAGCCAACTAGTGGAGTTGAAGACCCAAGGGTTTCTCCCTCCTGCGTACATGGTCCCCATCTGAGCCGGATTAGCTACTTATAATGGCGGGGAGCAAGGAGAAAGCTTCCCCAACCCATCCACGGGGGAGCGGGTATGCCTCGTCCCTTATTTGTGAGGGGACTCGGATTTCCAATCCATCCCTTCCTCTGCGGGCTCCTGGAGTTCTATGGCCTCCAGCCGCATAATTTTACTCCCACCTACATATTACACATCGCAGGCTACGTTGGCCTTTGCGAGTTGTTCCTGGGCTGCGAAGCTCATTTCGAGCTATGGCAGAGGCTATTCTGCCACGTGCCCCGTACATAGAAGGGGTCAATATTTCAAGTGGGCGGAGCCGAAATATGGCGCATCGCCAGGACCGGATACCTGTCTGGTACTCCGAAGAAGACATCCGAAGACTGGCCCTCGGAGTGGTTTTATATGGAGGATGTTCCCCTCCCGGACCCTATTCGGATGGGCCTTCTTGAGTTCAACAATGCCCCTTTGAAGAAACGCAGTAGATGGCGCCCTCGGAGCCCCTAGGAGGAAGATAACAGAGATGTCCTTTACCTGATGAGCCGGATAAAGACACTGGCCGAATCAGGACTGACAATAATCGAGGTTATGTCAGTATGTATAATGCGGGGGGTGCAACCACTTCAATATTGGGGACAACCCATGTGTCACTTCAATGGAGAAGACGATGCCACCCGCTGCGGCCGAAAAGGTCCGGACTCCGCCGCCGCTCTGGCGAAAATACTGTCCGATTTATATAAGGGAGAGGAAGAGGAGTTCATCCGCATTAAGCCATAGGATGGATTCTCCATGTACAACCCCCCAAACTGGGTGAGTCGCTTCTTTTTACTCCAAACCTTCCCGCTTTCTTTGTCATAAATATTTACCTTGCTATTTCATAGCAGGAACTACGAAAAGCTCTGAGGGAGATTCAGAGCCCATCTCCATAGCCAGAGGACCCTGATTGGGCCCTCGATCCCGGACTAGAAGAAGATCCGGTCATATTCGTGGAGCTCATCAACAGGACGTTTTATCAGAGCTATATCTGTAGGTATGTTGACGGGCTGTCTCGGAGAGGAGATGCCCGGGTCTGCGGGAGATCTTCTGCCAGAGCTTTCACAACTCCACGAACGAGTTCGGCAGGTGATGCAGGACCTTTCCCAGGCCTTGTGGTTGTCTGTCTCCCTGCCATGAGGCATGGGAGAGCTTGTAGAGATACTCAAGGGAGCGCGGCGGCGCTTCTGATTGTGGAAGATATCTGCCTGCCGACAAGGTGCAAGGGAAGCCTGGGCCATGGTGAAGACTCGATATACCAAGGCTGACCCGAACCATATGGCCGAGGTCGGACCTATAGGGCCTGACGGGAAAGAGATCCCCGTCAGCTTGGTGTATGACCAGGTGAAATTAGCCGTAAAGTATTCCCAACAGGATTGTAGGCTACAAAGCCTGTTGGATGGTATAGAAGAAGAATTTAGTCAGTCCAAGTGACTTTGTACTTCGAGTGACATATATTTTCCCTAGCCAGATTGTAAATCATTTGTCATGGCGAACCTTTTCACTTCAACCTCCGGACCCGACAGTCCGGAGTGTCTCCGAATACCCGCTCAGTTATGTAAAAACCGGGGTACGCGTGGAAACCAGGCATAGGGGTCATAAGTTCTTGAATAGACAAGTACCCAACTAGTTATGTTATATTACATGGATAGTAAGAAACATCTTCCAGGGAGAATAGTTCCGTTAAGGGTTCCTTTCCCTGGGTACGCATGCATTAATGTGCATGTCCGAACTGCGAGAAGAGACACGGGATATAAACATCTGCGGGTATGTATTCTAATAAGTAAAAAGTCATCCTTTGTTCGCCGACCGAATATTCCCTTAAGAACGCTAGCTTTCGGCTTCACCCAGTCTGAGGTACACGTCTGGCTGACCCGGCAGTAACAATCGCAGAGGTGCTCCCCTTATGCCCTAACCGAATTAACGGGAACGTAGGGCATAAACACAAGAGCCAGGCAACCCAGCTTGGCCAAAACTTAAGTCATATCGATGCATATAATGGCACAGAAAAGGTGCATGTGTAAGAATAACACATGTGCGGCAGGCATAGAGCCCGAATTATAATTATATTCAGCTTCTGTATAAAAAGCCCCCGGGTATAATAAGCGCGCTTAGCGCGTACAAATTGTGCAATCAAGACACAGTTTAACCTTTGAAGGCCGCGAAGAAAAGGAAAAAGGACATAAAAATATAGATAACATATATATATATAAATTGATGGAGGTAAGGAGACGAACATAGAGTCCGGCGGTAGGCGTAGAACCTTCGGAGTCTGGCCGCGTTCCATGGGTTTGGCTCGAGTCGATTGTCCGATGCATCCCGCAGACGGTACGCTCCACCGGTCAGAACTTTGTCAATAATGAAGGGACCTTCCCATTTGGGTTTGATCTTGTCCTTTTTCTTCTCTGGTAGGCATAGAACGAGTTCGCCAACATTATAAGTTTTGGCCCATACTTCTCTGCTATGATATCGTCGAGCCTGTTATTGATAGAATGCAGATTGGGCTTTTTCCACGTCACGCTCCTCCTCCAGGACGTCCAAACTGTCCTGCCAATCTAGCTCAGCTTCTTCCTCTTTGTACATGCACACGCGAGGTGAGTCATGAATGATGTCGCGGGACAGTGCCGCCTCTGCGCCGTACACCATAAAGAAAGGTGTGTATCCGGTAGTGCAATTTGGCATGGTCCGCAGCCCCCATAGTACGGAGTCGAGCTCCTCGACCCAGTGTGTATCTGATTCCTTCAAGGACCGCACTAGTCTGGGTTTAATGCCGCTCATTATAAGGCCATCTGCTCGTTCGACTTGACTGTTAGTTTGAGGGTGATAGACGGATGCATAATCGAGCTTAATGCCCATTTTGCTGCACCAAGTTTTTACCTCATAGGTTGTAAAGTTCGAGCTGTTATCGGTGATGATACTGTGGGGGACACCATAGAGGTGTACAACCCCGGATATGAAATCTATCACTGGTCCGGATTCGGCCGTTTTAACTGGTTTGGCCTCTATCCATTTGGTGAATTTATCCACCATGACCAATAGGTACTTTTTCTTATGGCTTCCTCCTTTAAGGGGTCCGACCATATCAAGCCCCCAGACTGCAAAGGGCCAAGTAATGGGGATTGTTTGGAGAGCGGTAGGTGGCATATGGCTTTGGTTTGCAAAGAGCTGGCAACCGACGCAATGTTGAACGAGGTCCTATGCGTCTACTCGAGCTGTCGGCCAGTAGAAACCTGTACGGAAGGTGTCGGTGTCAAAACCGGCGGATCTCGGGTAGGGGGTCCCGAACTGTGCATCTAGGCGGATGGTAACAGGAGGCAAGGAACACGATGTTTTACCCAGGTTCGGGCCCTCTTGATGGAGGTAAAACCCTACGTCCTGCTTGATTAATATTGATGATATGGGTAGTACAAGAGTAGATCTACCACGAGATCAAGGAGGCTAAACCCTAGAAGCTAGCCTATGGTATGATTCTTGTATGATGAAGTTGTCCTACGGACTAAAACCCTCCAGTTTATATAGACACCGGAGAGGGTTAGGGTTACACAAAGTCGCTTACAATGGTAGGAGATCTTGAATATCCGCATCACCAAGCTTGCCTTCCACGCCAAGGAAAGTCCCATCCGGACATGGGACAAAGTCTTCAATCTCGTATCTTCACAGTCCTGGAGTCCGGCTGAAGGTATAGTCCGGCTACCCGAACACCCCCTAATCCAGGACTCCCTTAGTAGCCCCTGAACCAGGCTTCAATGACGACGAGTCCGGCGCGCAGATTGTCTTCGGCATTGCAAGGCGGGTTCCTCCTCCAAATTCTTCATAAAAGTTTGTAAACACCAAGAGTAGTGTCCGGCTCTGCAAAATAAGTTTCCACGTATTCCCATAGAGACAATAATATTAACACAAATCTAATCCACTGACGTATTCCGTAGCGTGACATCACACTATGGTGAAGCCTTTATTCGAATCGTTTTCACTTCTCCACCTCAGTGTGTTTTGCGAGGCGGTTTCCTTGGCACGTCTTGTCAAAGCAGAGATTGTGTCCCCTTTATTTACGGGATTCTCGTCAATACAGACGTGGGTAACCCAACCGCGCCATTTATCACGGCGCTTGGGAGGCAAGCGAGTTTTTCTAGGCTGGTGGGGACGCATAGTCGCATCAGCCCATATAAGGGGATAAGGATCCACCTTTTTACCTATGCCTTCTTCCTCCTTTGCCTATCCATCTTCTGCACACCCGAGCTCCAGCGCCCAAGCCTGCACTTCCTACCTCAACCTTCTCCAATAATGTCCGGAGCGGGGGGCAAGTGGATGGTCTCCTCCGTCACGGAGGGCCATGTCAAAAAGCTAAGGAAGGCCGGATACTTGTCCAAAGACATCGCGCACCGGCTTCCTGAGGAGGGGTAGCTTCTCCCCACCCCAAGGCCCCATGAGAGGGTAGTATTTCTTCCCCACTTCCTCCGCGGACTGGGTTTTCCTCTCCACCCATTTGTCCGCAGGCTCATGTTCTACTATGGCCTAGATTTCCACGATCTGGCCCCGAACTTCATCCTCAATATCTCGGCATTTATCGTCGTGTGTGAGGCTTTCCTCTGCAATCCGCCCCCATTTCAGCCTCTGCCTCAAGACCTTCAACGTCAAGCCAAAGGTGGTGCGCGGCAACCAGGCGAAGTGCGGAGGTGCCACGGCGGGCAAAATAGCCAACGTCCTATGGCTCAAGGGCTCCTTTGTGGAGACCTTGAAGGGGTGGCAGTCAGGGTGGTTTTACATCACCGAGCCACGCGATCCGAAGTGGATCGCAGCCCCTGAATTCCAATCCGGACCCCCTATGTGGCTCACATCCTGGAAGGAGACGGGCTTGTCATGGGGCGACGAAGAAGAGGTGACCGGACTGCAAAAATGCATCTAGTCCCTGGTGAACAAGCAGCTCAAGCTTGTCAACGTAGTCTAGGTCATGCTCGTCCGCCGGATCCTTCCGTGTCAAGAACAGGACTTCAATTTGTGGGAGTTCAACCCGGCGCAGGACCGAACTCTGAGTAGGCTCTTCGACACGACGTACGAAGATGTCTGGAAGAGGCTAACCAAAGGCGTCAAGGCTGTTGGGGAACGTAGCAGAAATTCAAAAAATTTCCTACGTATCACCAAGATCTATCTATGGAGAGACCAGCAACGAGTAGAAAGGAGAGTGCATCTACATACCCTTGTAGATCGCTAAGCGGAAGCGTTCAAGTGAACGGGGTTGATGGAGTCGTACTCGTCGTGATTCAAATCACCGATGATCAAGTGCCGAACGGACGGCACCTCCGCGTTCAACACACGTACAGCCCGGTGACGTCTCCCACGCCTTGATCCAGCAAGGAGAGAGGGAGAGGTTGAGGAAGACTCCATCCAACAGCAGCACAAAGGCGTGGTGGTGGTGGAGGAGCGTGGCAATCCCGCAGGGCTTCGCCAAGCACCATGGGAGAGGAGGAGTAGGGAGAGAGGTAGGGCTGCACCAAGAGGGAGAGAACTCATGTGTATGGCAGCCCCAAACCTCATCTATATATAGGGGGAAGGGGGGTCTGCGCCCCCTTTAGGGTTTCCCACCCCCAAGGGGTGCGGCCAGCCCTAGATGGCAAAGGGGGTGGCGGCCAAGAGGGGAGAGGAGAGGGAGGCGCACCAATATGGGCCTTAAGGCCCATCTGGACTAGGGTTTGCCCCCTCCCACTCTCCCTTGCGCCTTGGCCCCCTTGTGGGGGGCGCACCAGCCCTCCTAGGGGCTGGTCCCCTCCCACACTTGGCCCACGCAACCTTCTGGGGCAGGTGGCCCCACTTGGTGGACCCCCGGGACCCTCCCGGTGGTCCCGGTACAATACCGATATCGCCCGAAACTTTTCCGGTGACCAAAACAGGACTTCCCATATATAAATCTTTACCTCCGAACCATTCTGGAACTCCTCGTGACGTCCGGGATCTCATCCGGGACTCCGAACAACATTCGGTAACCACATACAAGCTTCCTTTATAACCCTAGCGTCATCGAACCTTAAGTGTGTAGACCCTACGGGTTCGGGAGACATGTAGACATGACCGAGACGTTCTCCGGTCAATAACCAACAGCGGGATCTGGATACCCATGATGGCTCCCACATGTTCCACGATGATCTCATCGGATGAACCACGATGTCAAGGACTTAATCAATCCCGTATTCAATTCCCTTTGTCTATCGGTATGTTACTTTCCCGAGATTCGATCGTCGGTATCCAATACCTTGTTCAATCTCGTTACCGGCAAGTCTCTTTACTCGTTCCGTAACACATCATCCCGTGATCAACTCCTTGGTCACATTGCGCATATGATGATGTCCTACCGAGTGGGCCCAGAGATACCTCTCCGTTTACACGGAGTGACAAATCCCAGTCTCGATCCGCATAAAACAATAGATACTTTCGGAGATACCTGTAGTGCACCTTTATAGTCACCCAGTTACGTTGTGACGTTTGATACACCCAAAGCACTCCTACGGTATCCAGGAGTTACACGCTCTCATGGTCAAAGGAAGAGATACTTGACATTGGCAAAGCTCTAGCAAACGAACTACACGATCTTTGTGCTAGGCTTAGGATTGGGTCTTGTCCATCACATCATTCTCCTAATGATGTGATCCCGTTATCAACGACATCCAATGTCCATAGCCAGGAAACCATGACTATCTGTTGATCACAACGAGCTAGTCAACTAGAGGCTCACTAGGGACATATTGTGGTCTATGTATTCACACGTGTATTACGATTTCCGGATAATACAGTTATAGCATGAATAAAAGACAATTATCATGAACAAGGAAATATAATAATAATACTTTTATTATTGCCTCTAGGGCATATTTCCAACAAAGGCTCCCACATCCGCCTCCGAAGACCGCGGATTCAGCTTGCAGCGTCCTGCTGGCGAGGTAAGATATTTTCATCTTTTACAGGATGTTAAGTTTTTTCATAGTTTGACTCTATGGGGGATCTAAACTCCCTCACCTTTGACAGGATTGGCAGGCGAAGTCCGGACTGATTAATTGTCTGGCTCCCTTGCCCGAAGACCCAGCCCCTGCTCTCATAGTGAAGCTATTGGTTCCGGCACCTTATGTGGTGCCGGAGAAGAAGGCCAAGAAGAAGAAGGCCACGGGGACTCGAAAGAGTTCCCGGCATATGGTGGTGTTTGACTCGTCGTCCGACGAGTCCGAGACGCACTCCTCCCGTGAAGACGAGGAGGAGGAAGAAGAAACATCTTCCCCTCCAGCGGGGGGAGGAAAGAAGAGGAAGGCCGCCCCGGTAGGGGAGGACGAAGGGTCCACGAAGAGGAAAACCCCTCCGCCGGACTACGCCCCCGACGCCGACGAGGACGAAGAGGAGTGGCCGGAAAGGGCCAAGCGTCCGGCGAAATCATAAGTGTTCGGATACCAGAGTAACTCATGATATTCCTTTTGTTGCACAGCTTTCCCTAATGTCGAATATAATCATGCAGCCCGCCCAAGGACGGGCTCGACGAGTCGTCGAGCGGCTCCCTGGATTCATCGGACGTGAATTCAGTTCCGCCCACTGCCTCCCTCTGTGCTGCGGATGACGCCGAAGTGGCGTCGCAACAAGCTCCAGGGCAAGAGGAGGTGGTCCAGGAGGAGCCGCGAGGCGACCTCCCAGACTCCAGGAGTAAAGGGGACAAGACCCCCCAGGGCTCCAAGTCCGGCTTTAAGCCGGACACCATGCCGGAATCATCAACGGTTCTGGACCGCGGCAGGCGAACTCCTGCCAAGAGGAGCAAACCTATTGAGCCAGCATCCTCCGTCCAACCGGAGGCACCGGACAATCTGCTGGAGGTGCTTAAGGGCGCCTCCATCGACGAGGAGCACCGTACCATCATGAGTACGGTGGTCCAGAAGGTTCGGTCTGCCAAAAGCGGACTGACTGAAGCTTGTGCTAGCCTTCTAACAGGCTTCGAGGTAAGTAAAAATATGTAAAAATATTACCACATAGACAGTAGCCCCTGATGCTCTATTTGGCGTTCGGAAAGAAAAGCCGAATGGAGGATCTATTAAATATCGCAGGAGTCTAACTAAAAAGGAGTCAATATACATATGCAGGCTTCGCTGCTGGCCACCGCCGCACTGACTGCGGAGGTGGGTGCCCTGAAGCAGGGCCTCGAGCGGACCGAGCAAGAGCTCGGCCTTGCCAAACAGCAGCTCAAGGAGAAAGAAGGTAAGAGATACCTTATAGAAAAAATGCCTATAAGAAGACGCAATTGCAAAAAATGACAGGAGTATACTGCTTATTGTAGGGGCCACAACTGAGGTGGCGACCCTCAAGCAGGCGCTGTCCGAGGCCGAGAAGAAAGCGGCCATGGAGCACACCGAGCGGGAGAAGTTTGAGGCGCAGGTCGGCGAGGTGCAGCGAGAGCTTCGGGCTCTCACGAAAAAACATGAGAGTTTGGAGCTAGACTCGAAGACGCGAGCGTCCGAGCTTGCTGCGGCCCTTAAAACTGCCAAATCTGCCAAGGCCGAAGTCCAGAAGGCCCTCCAGGAATTGGATGCAGTGAAAAAGATAGCGGCGGGTAAGGCATTCTCTATGCAAAGCAGACATATAAAAGTAAACTACTTGTTACTTACCCGAATCCGGAGCTCTCCAGGGGCATTTCACAGATCTTCCCCGCAGCGTATCCGATGCCGCCGCATTCTACCGAGCCGAGGAAGGCAACTCGACGAAGAAGGTGTTCTGGTCTCAGTACGCTAAGGCCGGACACCCTGTGCCCTTGAGCGACCAGCTGAAGCAGCTGGTCGAGCTCCATATGGTGGCCGAACAGGCCCTGAAGGGCTTCATAGTTCGGTTGTGGACTGGAGAGGCCCTGCCTGGGAGCTACTTCGGACTGGTGCGGCGGCTGGTGGGGGCTCGTCCAAGGCTCGAGGTCATCAAGCGCTCCATCTGCGTTGAAGGTGCCCGTAGGGCCCTTGCCCGTGCAAAGGTGCACTGGGGTAAGCTGGACGGTGAGAAGCTTGTGAGGGACGGGCCGCCACCGGGGAAGGAGCATCGCAAGCCCGAGAACTATTACAAGGATGTTCTGGTTGGTGCCCGCCTTATGGCAGATGAATGTACCAAGGATGTAATTTTTGAATGAACTCACTCATGTTATCCTGTGCGCTGAAAACTTGTTCATATGCGCTAAGCAATGCTTGTTGAATTTAAAATATTACTTTCTGTGCGGTCGTTTATCAAAAAATTGAGATATGGCCAGTCGTCGGCTTCTGCCCCCATGCCACTAGTGCTGGGGTGTTCGGGATAAACCTGAGCGCTCTTTTTCCCATGATTGGGTCCGTCGAGGGAGGCGATCAGCACAACAAACAAGGCAATCGAACTATAATGCTTGAACACTCTCACTTAGCCATAGAACTCTATAATTTTAAATTTCGGCGAAGCCCCTAGTATTCGGAAGACCGAGTTCGGGGCGCTACCCACGCCTTGGCCGGACAAAGACGGTTCCTCGCTCGAAGTGGCATAAGTCTTTAAGGACTGGAAAAACCTCTCAAACAGCGATCGGTCTCTCGCTTCATCATGACAGTCGGTTTTAGCTTTCTCTAGTGAGGTGCTCAGCCCGGCTCAACTGGGGAACAATCGCAGTAGTTCTCCTAGTGCTACCTTAGCCGATATAGCGGAACGTAAGGCACCAAAACATAGGAGCTGGGCAAACCCAACCATTGACCCAAATCATGATTCGGAGCCAATGCATATAGTGCTATAAGTTCGGGGTGCCACACTTGTGAAAGTGTACGGACTTCTCATGCCATATAGATGGGTACTGAAGCCCCTGGCGTATTTTGCTGTACCACAGTGTATGGATGCGACATGTTATAAATAAACATATATATAAAAAGAGGATAATGGAAAAAATAGACAAAAAGCTATGCATTGTTTATAGAAAGGCTGCTATGAAAGCGGAACGATACAAATAGTGTGATAAGCAAAAGAAATTGGACTATTTAACATGTCCCGGCCGGGGGCAGGCCGCGGAATTGTATTAAAAAACAGGTATACTGCTCGCAATAGAGACCACCTGGGAGTTCCATAATGCGGCGTGGCTTGTCTGCTTTCCTGGATCTTGCATCGTTTGTGCGGCAGTTGAATTGCCGAACGGGTCGTCCGAAGTATGGAGTCTTGAGAGTAAGACAAAAAAGGGAATCCGGCAGCCCCTGGTGCAGTTTAAGCCGTTTTTCGGGCGTGCCGTGATAGTGCCCCTTCCCCTGTGCCCATGGTATTTCAAGAGCGTAGTTATGTACGCGAAGCGCTGGTTTCGCTATATCGCGAGGGCTAGGGTTGGGGCCGCATTGCTACGCTAGCTCAGAACGTGCCAGGCGGTCTTGTTGTAGGGTACTCCGGGTGCGCTTGACAGTGTCCGGCTTTTTGAAGGCCGAACTGGAGAACTGCCTAGAGAGGCTGCTTTGTACTTCTGCTGCGAGCGCTGCCGTGTGCTCCTCCGTTCGGAGGGAGCGTTCAGTGTTCCCATTGACCGTGATTACTCCTCTAGGGCCTGGCATCTTGAGCTTGAGGTATGCATAGTGTGGTACCGCGTTGAATTTTGCGAATGCGGTTCGCCCGAGCAGTGCGTGATAGCCACTACGGAACGGGACTATGTCGAAGATTAACTCCTCGCTTCGGAAGTTATCCGGAGATCCGAAGACCACTTCCAGTGTAACTGAGCCTGTACAGTTGGCTTCTACACCTGGTATGACGCCTTCAAAGGTCGTTTTGGTGGTATTGATCCTCGAGGCATCTATGCCCATTTTTCGCACTGTATCCTGGTAAAGCAGGTTCAGGCTGCTGCCGCCGTCCATGAGGACTCTTGTGAGATGAAATCCGTCAATGATTGGGTCTAGAACCAGTGCGGTGAAGCCGCTGTGACGGATGCTAGTGGGGTGGTCCCTTCGATCAAAGGTGATCGGGCAGGAGGACCATGGGTTGAACTTTGGGGCGACTGGCTCCATCGCATATACGTCCTGTAACGCACGCTTCCGCTCCCTCTTGGGGATGTGGGTTGCGTATATCATGTTCACCGTCCACACTTGCGGGGGAAATCCCTTCTGTCCACTGTTGTTCGACAGCCTGGGCTCCTCCTCGTCGTCGCTATGCAGCCCCTTGTCTTTGTTTTCGGCTCTTAACTTGCCTGCCTGCTTGAACACCCAACAATCCCTGTTGGTGTGATTGGCTGGCTTTTGGGGGTGCCATGTATCTGGCACAAGCGGTCGAGTATTCGGTCCAAACTGGACGGGCCCTGAGTATTTCTTTTGAATGGCTTTTTTCGTTGACCGGATTTGTAGCCTCGGAATCCGGCATTAACTGCCGTATCCTCGTTGCTGTCGCTGTTAACGCGGCGCTTTTGTTTGTTCCGACGCGACCTGTCACTTTTGTCCTTGGTATTTGAATTACCAGGGTTCTTGGTTAAGTTGTTGCTGCGAGCTAGCCAGCTGTCTTCTCCCGTGCAAAAGCGGGTCATGAGTGTCGTGAGGGCTGCCATAGATTCCAGCTTTTCCTGTCCCAGGTGCCGGGCAAGCCACTCGTCATGGATATTATGCTTGAAGACCGCTAAGGCCTCTGCGTCCGGACAGTCGACTATCTGGTTTTTCTTTGTTAGGAACCGTGTCCAGAATTGCCTAGCCGATTCCTCTGGCTGCTGAATTATGTGGCTTAGGTCATCGGCGTCCGGTGGTCGCACATAAGTGTCCTGGAAGTTGTCAAGGAATGCGGCTTCCAGGTCCTCCCAAGAACCGATTGAGTCTGCTAGCAAGCTGTTAAGCCAATGCCGTGCCGGTCCCTTAAGTTTGAGTGGGAGGTATTTGATGGCGTGTAGATCATCACCGCGGGCCATGTGGATATGAAGGAGATAATCCTTGATCCATACCGCAGGATCTGTTGTGCCATCGTATGATTCGATGTTTACGGGTTTGAATCCCTCAGGGATTTTATGATCCATTACTTCATCTGTGAAGCATAGTGGGTGTGTGGCGCCTCTATATTGGGCTATATCACGACGCAGCTCGAAGGAGCTTTGTCTGTTGAGTTCGGCCCGGCCGGATTTATTGCATTCGGAGTGACGATCACCGTCACGTGTCGTGGGGCGCCTGCGCGATCCATAGATCGATCTTGTTTGCCTTGCCTTGTCCTCCAGTATGTCGCGCAGGTCGGGCGCATTTTCCCGTGCCTTAGTATGCTTGACGCGGCGTCGGGGCATGGCTTGAGTGGAGGGCCAAGAGGCCTCTCTGTCGCGGCCACGAGGTGGCCGGTCGGCCGTGTCATGCGCTGGTGATGTAGGTGCTTCCTCCTCTAGTCGGGGTAGCAGCCTGCGCTTTGGATAACTCTTGGAGGGGCGTTCGAGTTCATACTCTTTGGCCGCAAGGACTTCAGTCCATCTGTCAGCTAGCAAATCCTGATTAGCTCTAAGTTGTTGCTACTTTTTCTTGAGGCTGCTTGCCGTGGCCATAAGCCTGCGTTTAAAACGCTCTTGTTCGGCGGGATCCTCTGGCACGACGAACTCGTCGTTGTCGAGGCTTGCCTCGTCTTCGGAGGGAGGCGTATAATTATCGTCCTCAACCTCTTGGTCCGCCACCCTCTCGTGAGGGCTGGCTTCTCTGTCCTCCTGTGCTGAATCTTGCTGGAGGGGGTGTTCTTCGGCGCTATCCGGAGTAGTATTATCTCTCATGCCGGAATCACCGTTTTTGCTTTGGCGGGATTTAGAGCGGCGCCGCTGACGCCGGCGCTTGGGCTGTTTCTTAGAGGTATCGTCCCCCGCTGTTTCATCGCCATCTCCATCCTTTGGGGTGTCCACCATATATATGTCATATGACGAGGTGGCCTTCCAGCACCCTACAGGTGCTGGTTTTTATTCGTCTCCTGCATCGTCGTCCATGCCGTCAATGTCTTCGGAGTCGAAGTCAAGCATGTCGGTTAAGTCGTCGACAGTGGCTACGAAGTGGGCGGTGGGTGGGTTTTGAATTTCTTCATTGTCCGTATCCCAACCTTGCTGACCGTAGTCTGGCCAGGGCTCTGCTGATAAAGAGAGACTTTGGGGAATTCAGGATGTCGCCGAAGGGCGAGTGCTGAAAGATGTCTGCGGCAGTGAACTCCATTATCGGCGTCCAATCGGATTCGATCGGCAGGGGCGCGGAGGGCTCGGAGTTCGGAGAGGAATCCGGCTCCTCGGAGTCATGGGCCATGCGGGGTGCGGGGCTGGAGTTCGGCTCGATTGCCTCTAAGATCGCAGCCCCTGAGGCAGCGTCCAACCGCTGATCCTCGATCGGCGCAGTAGGCTCCAAATCAATGGTCAGAACCGGTGCGTGTGCGGCCTCCAAAGCGCTGTTTGGCGGCAGAGCTATATCATGCCCATCGAGACAGTGCGGTGCGCTTGGCTGTGGCTCGAATCCGTCGAAGATCAAGTCCCCGCGGATGTCAGCCGTGTAGTTTAGGCTTCCAAACCTGACCTGATGGCCAGGGGCGTAGCTTTCGATCTGCTCAAGGTGGCCAAGCGAATTGGCCCGCAGTGCGAAGCCGCCGAAGACGAAGATCTGTCCGGGGAGAAAAGTCTCACCCTGGACTGCATCGTTGTTAATGATCGAAGGAGCCATCGGGCCTAAAAGCGACGACACAGAGGAACTCTCAAATGAAAGCACCAATGTCGGTGTCAAAACAGGTGGATCTCGGGTAGGGGGTCCCGAACTGTGCGTCTAGGCGGATGGTAACAGGAGGCAAGGAACACGATGTTTTACCCAGGTTCGGGCCCTCTTGATGGAGGTAAAACCCTACGTCCTGCTTGATTAATATTGATGATATGGGTAGTACAAGAGTAGATCTACCACAAGATCAAGGAGGCTAAACCCTAGAAGCTAGCCTATGGTATGATTGTTGTATGATGAAGTTGTCCTATGGACTAAAACCCTCCGGTTTATATAGACACCGGAGAGGGTTAGGGTTACACAAAGTCGGTTACAATGGTAGGAGATCTTGAATATCTGCATCGCCAAGCTTGCCTTCCACGCCAAGGAAAGTCCCATCCAGACATGAGACGAAGTCTTCAATCTCGTATCTTCATAGTCCTGGAGTCCGGCTGAAGGTATAGTCCGGCTACCCGAACACCCCCTAATCCAGGACTCCCTCAGAAGGCCTTACTTACAAGGGCCCGAGCTGCGGCGTGATGGCCGCCGAGTCTAGTATGAATTTCTGCCAAAAGTTGTCGTCCTTCCTCCTCGGAGATGCACCTTTGCAGTACTCCGGTAGTGCTTTTCTTATAAAGCTCTCCCTCGTGGACCTTGTAGGCTTTAGACCGCCGCACAATGCAACGTGGCTCGTTTTGGTCCTCCGGGAGTTCTTGCCTATTTAGGTAAGCCAAGAAGGGTTCTGTTCACGGGGCGATGACAGCCATAATCACGTGGGCTGAAGGTGTTATCTCGGTGGCGGCGCCTCCGATTACGTCAGAGTGTTCGGGGGCTGGTGTTGTGGCCGGATCCAGACTGTTGTTGCCGGTCTCCCCTTCCCACACCACGAATGGCTTAAACAGCCTTTCCAGGAAAATATTAGGTGGGACAGGGTCGCGCTTAGTGCCGATTCGGGCGAGGATATCCGCCGCTTGATTGTTTTCTTGGACCACATGGTGGAATTCGAGCCCCTCGAATCGAGCTGACATTTTGAGGATGGCATTGCAATAAGCCGCCATTTTTGGGTCCTTGGCATCAAAATCTCCATTTATCTGGGATATTGTGAGGTTCGAATCCCCACGCACCTCTAGGCATTGAATGCCCATGGAGACTGCCATCCGGAGATCATGCAACATGGCCTCATATTCGGCTGCATTGTTGCAGTCTGTGTATAATATTTGGAGTACGTATTGGACTATATCTCTGGTTGGCGATGTTAGGACAACGCCTGCCACCAGACCCGCCAGCATTTTTGAGTTGTCGAAGTGCACGATCCAATTGGAGTACGCGCCATATTCTTTAGGGAGTTCATCTTCTGTCCATTCGGCGACGAAATCGGCCAGTACTTGTGACTTAATGGCTCACCGTGGTTTGTATGATATGTCGAACAGGAGGAGCTCAATAGCCCATTTGGCAATCCGGCCTGTGGCATCACGGTTGTTTATAATGTCGTTGAGTGGGACCTCGGAGGCCACCGTAATTGAACACTCTTGAAAGTAGTGTCGTAGTTTTCGGGATGCCATGAAAACCGCGTGTGTTATCTTTTGATAATGTGGGTACCTGGATTAGCATGGAGTGAGGACAGTAGATAGGTAGTATACCGGCTTTTGAAGCGGGAACTTATGTCCGTCTGTTTCTCGTTCGACGACGAGCACTGCGCTTACAATCTGGTGTGTTGCCGCTATATATAACAGCATTGGTTCGCCGATATTTGGCGCGGCCAAGATTGGGTTGCTGGCCAAGGCAGCTTTTATTTCTTCCAATCTGGCCATAGCCGCGTCCGTCCACTTGAAGTGTTCGGTGTGCTGAAGAAGGCGATAAAGAGGTAATGCCTTTTCTCCCAATCGGGAGATAAAGCGTCTTAAGGCAGCCACGCATCCAGTTAATTTCTGGATTTGCTTGAGGTTTGTTGGGATAGCCAACTGTGACAGAGCTTGTATTTTAGCCGGATTCGCTTCAATTCCTCTGTTGGAAATGATGAAGCCCAAGAGCCTTCCGGTGGGTACACCAAAAACCCATTTTTCCGGATTGAGCTTAATGTCATATGCTCGGAGATTGTCGAACGTGAGCCTCAAGTCGTCTATCAAATATTCGACGTGTCTGGTTTTGATTACCACATTGTCTACGTATGCCTCCACTATTTTGCCGATTTGTGCTTCTAGGCATATCTGAATTATGCGTTGATAGGTCTCACTGGCGTTTTTGAGCCCAAAAGGCATGGTGTTGAAACAGAAGGGGCCATATGGAGTAATGGATGCCGTTGCGGCTTGATCGGGCTCCGCCATCTTGATTTGATGGTATCCGAAGTATGCGTCGAGGAAACACAACGAGTCGTGTCCCGTGGTAGCATCGATAATTTTATCGATGTGGGGGAGGGGGAAGGGATCCTTGGGGCAAGCCTTGTTAAGGTCCTTAAAATCGACACATAGGCGCCAGGATTTGCCCTTCTTTGGTACCATCACCAGGTTTGCTAGCCAGTCCGGATGTTTTATTTCTCTAATGAATCCGGCCTCGAGTAACTTGGCTAGTTCTTCTCCCATGGCTTGTCGCTTGGGTTCGGAGAAACGCTGAAGAGTTTGCTTGACCGGCTTGTATCCCTTTAGAATGTTTAGGCTATGCTCGGCCAGCCTGCGTGGGATGCCTGGCATATCTGAAGGATGCCAGGCGAAGATGTCCCAATTCTCATGTAAGAACTCCCGCAGTGCGGCGTCTGTTGTGGGGTTCAGCTGTGCCCCGATGGACGCTGTTTTTGAAGGGTCCGTTGGGTGGACCTAGAATTTGACTATTTCGTCCGCTGGTTTAAAAGAGGTGGACTTGGGTCTTTTATCGAGTATCACATTGTCCCTGTCCACTGTAGAGCGTAGCGCAGTTAGTTCTTCAGCCATGAGGGCTTCGGATAACGCTTCAAGAGCCAGTGCGGCGGTTTTGTTTTCAGCGCGGAGTGCTATGTCCGGGTCACTAGCTAGAGTGATGATTCCATTGGGCCCGGGCATCTTGAGCTTCATGTACCCGTAATGGGGTATAGCTTGGAAGATCATGAATGCCTCTCGCCCTAAAAGGGCGTGGTATCCGCTACTAAACAGGGCCACTTGGAATGTGATTTCTTCGGACCTGTAATTCTCCGACGTGCCGAATACCACACCTAGTGTGATTTTTCCCGCACATCGTGCCTCCCGACTAGGGATGATTCCTCTGAAGGTCGTGCTGCTTTGCTCAATGTGGCTCTTGTCTATTTCCATTTTTCGAAGAGTCTCCTCATAGATGAGGTTTAATCTGCTGCCACCGTCCATGAGTACTTTAATAAGCCAGAAGACGTCCACAATTGGACTAAGGACCAAAGCGGCTGGAGCTCGGGCTGTGCGGAATTAAGGTTCATCACTGGCATTGAAGGTTATGGCCGTGTCGTTCCATGGATTTATCGTTGCAACGTGGTAAACTTCAGCGAGGCTGCGAAGTGCCCGCTTGCGCCTATTGTTTGAGGCAAAAGTCTCGAAGACTATCAGTACTGTATTGTTATTTTCCGCGGGAGGGTGCTCTGCGGTATTATTGACGAGGAGGTCCTCGCCGCTCCTGGCCACCTGCCGAAGTATCCAACATGCTCTAAGGCTGTGTGTTGGCATGGTATCCGATGTACTGTGAATTTTGCATGGCCCATTGAGCCATTCCTCCAATACGGTTCCGCGCCCTATAGTGGGTTTTCACTTCTTTGTAATTGGATTGGGTGACTTACGAGAGTATACCCTTGTAGTTCGGACAGAGGGTTTAGTTAGAGCCGGAGGATCCCAGAATTGAGTTTGGGATTTCCAAGTGCTTTCCATCACATAGTACTTCCGTACTATGGACGCCAAGTCAGCGAAGTGTGTTATATCATGGCGACTTATGGCGTTGAGGATTCCCTTGTCTGTGCAATTTTTGCAAAAGAATGAAATTGCGTCTTCCTCGCGACAGTCCTTCACTTTGCTTATTGAAAGGAGGAATCTGGCCCAATAGTGATGTACTGTCTCTTGGGGCTCTTGTCTAATATGGGAAAGATCACTTATGTGAGGGTGGGTGGGTAGATTTAAGTCCAAACCCTGGCCCGGTCTGAGACCCAAAGGAGTTTCCGAGCTTGGTAGTTTGGGCTCTGGGACGTTGCCCAATGGTACTAGCCCGCTGTTCGATTTCAGGTTTGAAGCTTGGGCCATGTCCTCCCGTAGACGGGTATCCGGCTCAGAGAGCTAGGGAAACCGGACATAGTTTGTCCTCAAAATAGAGGAAGAATCAATGCATCACTCCTGCACCATCGCTATCTGATGGGTAACCGGTGGAGAGTTGATCTCCCTTTGGTCGGGTTTAAGCCCGATCCGATCATAGTCCGTAGCGACTCCCAAGGTGGCGATGCAATCCAAGAGCTCGTTCAAAGAAGAGAGCTCCATTGGATCCATCTGCTCGGTGAATCCCGAGCCGACGTGGAGGCTGTTTTTGATGACCCAAGAAGTCATCGTCAGCTCGACGACCGATGGGGAGGTCACGACGAAGCCGCCTAATCGGAGAGTTTGGCCTACAGCCAGGGCTCCCCCAGAGGTAACGTTGTCCCTGACAACAAGGCGATCCATCAGGCCTTACCGTGACGGCACAGTGGAACTCTCAATGAAACCACCAATGTCAGTGTCAAAACCGGCGGATCTCGGGTAGGGGGTCCCAAACTATGCGTCTAAGGCGGATGGTAACAGGAGGCGGGGGGCACAATGTTTACCCAGGTTCGGGCCCTCTTGATGGAGCTAATACCCTACTTCCTGCTTGATTGATCTTGATGATATGAGTATTACAAGATTTGATCTACCATGAGATCGGAGAGGCTAAACCCTAGAAGCTAGCCTATGGTATGATTGTTGTTGTCCTACGAACTAAAACCCTCCGGTTTATATAGACACCAGAGGGGCTAGGGTTACATAGAGTCGGTTACAAGGGAGGAGATCTACATATCCGAATCGCCAAGCTTGCCTTCCACGCAAAGGAGAGCCCCATCCGGACACGGGACGAAGTCTTCAATCTTGTATCTTCGTAGTCCAACAGTCCAACCAAAGTATATAGTCCAGCTGTCCAAGGACGCCCTAATCCAGGACTCCCTCAGGTGTGCATCCAACTTGCTTGCTCATGAAGACCTCGGGCATTTGAGGAAGCCCATCATCGAAATATACAAGCCAAGTTCTATAATTAAAATTCCCACTGGTATATGAAAGTGATAACTCAAGAGACTCTCTATATGAAGAACATGGTGCTACTCTAAAGCACAAGTGTGGTAAAAGGATAGTAACATTGCCCCTTCTCTCATTTTCTCTCATTTTTTTTCTCTTTTTTGGGGGCCTTCCTTTTTTTGGCCTTTCTCTTTTTTTTCTTTTTTTTCTTTTTTTCTTTTTTTTATTTTTTTCGTCCGGAGTCTCATCCCGACTTGTGGGGGGATCATAGTCTCCATCATCCTTTCCCCACTGGGGTAATGCTCTAATAATGATGATCATCACACTTCTATTTACTTACAACTCAATATTACAACTCGATACTAGAACAAAGATGTAACTCTATATGAATGCCTCTGGCAGTGAACCGGGATGTGCAATGATCTAGCGTAGCAATGACATCAAAAAACGGACAAGCCATGAAAACATCATGCTAGCTATCTTACGATCATGCAAAGCAATATGACAATAAATGCTCAAGTCATGTATATGATGATGATGGAAGTTGCATGGCAATATATCTCGGAATGGCTATGGAAATGCCATGATGGTAGGTATGGTTGCTGTTTTGAGGAAGATATAAGGACGTTTATGTGTGATAGAGAGTATCGTATCATGGTGTTTGAATGCACCGGCGAAGTTTGCACCAATTCTCGAGGTGAGAAAGGGCAATGCACGGTACCGAAGAGGCTAGCAATGATGGAAGGGTGAGAGTGCGTATAATTCATGGACTCACATTAGTCATAAAGAACTCATATACTTATTGCAAAAGTTTATTAGCCCTCGAAGCAAAGTACTACTACGCATTCCCCTAGGGGGATAGATTGGTAGGAAAAGACCATCGCTTGTCCCCGACCGCCACTCATAAGGAAGACAATCAATAAATACATCATGCTCCAACTTCGTTACATAACGGTTCACCATATGTGCATGCTACGGGACTTGCAAACCTCAACACAAGTATTTCTCAATTTCACAATTACTCAACTAGCACGACTCTAATATCACCACCTTTATATCGCAAAACTATTGTAAGGAATCAAACATATCATATTCAGTGATCTACAAGTTTTATGTAGGATTTTATGACTAACCATGTGAATGACCAGTTCCTGTCATCTCTCAAAATAGATATAAGTGAAGCAAGAGAGTTTAATTCTTTCTACAAAAGATATGCCCACGCTCTAACAAATATAAGTGAAGCAAAAGAGCATTCTACAAATGGCAGTTTTCTATGTGAAGAGAAACAGGCAATCCAAACTTCAAATGATATAAGCGAAGCACATGAAGCATTCTATAAAGCCATACTCAAAAGATTTAAGTGAAGTGCAAAGAGAATTCTATAAATCAACCAAGGACTATCTCATACCATAATGGTGCATAAAAGAAAAGTGAAAACTAAATGCAAAAGACGCTCCAAGATTGCACATATCGCATGAACGGAACGAATCCGAAAACATACTGATACTTGTTGAAGAAAGATGGGATGCCTTTCGGGGCATCCCCAAGCTTAGACGCTTGAGTCTCCTTGAATATTTACTTGGGGTGCCTTGGGCATACCCAAGCTTGATCTATTGTCTCTCCTCCTTATCCTCATATCGAGACCTCCTCGATCTTCGAACACTTCATCCACACAAAACTTCAACAGAAAACTCGGTAAGATCCGTTAGTATAATAAAGAAAATCACTAGTTTAAGTACTATTGCAAACCAATTCATATTTTTTTTCATTGTAGCTACTGTAATATAACTTTTCCATGGCTTAATCCACTGATATAAATCGATAGTTTCATCAAAACAAGCAAATTATGCATCAAAAACAGAACAGTCTGTAGTAATCTGAACATTCACCAAACTTTTGGTACTCCAAAATTTCTACCAAAATTAGTAAAAATAAAAAACTTGTATAAAAAGACAGTGCAAAAAGTTTCAGAACCGTTTGACGTTCCAGTGAAAAATGTAATATCACGCACTACAGTCAAAGTTTCTGTCCTGCACCGTACAAACCAACAAGCATCTAAAACATCCGAAAGGCAAACCTTGGCACATTATTTTTATTTTTAAACCTTATAAAATCAAACAACAGAAATAAATGACTCTCTAAAACTTCCGGGCTGTCTCCCTAGAAGCGCTTTCTTTAAATCCATTAAGCTAGGCATATAGTGCTCGAGTAATGGATCCACCCGGATCCCAAGGTATATCAAAGCCAATTTTAATTAACAATGATTTGGCATTTAATAGTGAGCACAAAGTAACATAAATCATGCAACAACGAAGTCTAACTCTCTTCCTATGCATCAGCATGTCATAAAAGAACAATTCATGCACACAAAGTAAAGGCCAATGCATAGTATAAACAGTTTCTTGCAAAAAAAAATTGTGTTGGAAACATAAAAAGGCGGAGATGTAGTTCCTCTCTCATAATAATTGCAAGTAGGAGCAGCAAGCACATGCATATTATATCTATCAAAATCATCATGTGCAACGGTAAAAGGCAACCCATCAATATAATCCTTAATAAGGGCAAACTTCTCTGATATAGTGTAGTCGGGAGAATTCAAAAAGATAATAGGACTATCATGTGTGGGTGCAATAGCAACGATTTCATGTTTAACATAAGGAACAATAACAAGTTCATCTCCATATGCATAAATCATATTGGCATCTGGGCCACAAGCATAGCAAGCATCAGCAAAAAGGGATATTTCAAGAGAATCAACGGGATCATAACAGTCATCATAGCAATCATCCTTCGGTAAGCATGAAATTAAAAAATGTATGAGTTGAAGAGTTACTCTCATTAGAAGGTGGACATGGGTGATCAATCCGTTCTTCCTCCTTTTGTTCTTTGCTCTCATCCTCATCTTTTTCATCCAATGAGCTCACAATGTCATTAATTTTGTCACATCCCTAGCTTCTGGTGCTGCCTAGTGTTTGCATCATGTTTAAATTTTTGAAACTTGAACTGAGGAAATTTGGAAGCCTAAAAACCCTAAATAAAAGAAGGGCAAAAACCCTAAAATCTCATTCATTGTTCCAAAATGCCCTTCTTAAATGTTTGATAATTTTTGGAAAGGGTTCTGGTCCCAACCAAAATATTGAACATTTTTAAGGACTTAATCTTGGGACTTTGAATTTAAATCATTAGCTATTTGAATTTGAATTATATTCATATAACTAGAATATAATTTCAAATACCCCTGAAATATTTTATGAGCTTTTGGAAAAGTCCATCTAGCAAAATAAAAATATTCAGAGGAGTTTTTGGCATTGTTGAATTATTTTAAATTCAAAACAGTGGCAAAATAATTTTAAAAAAAAGAAAACAAACAGAAAATAAAACAGAGCACTCACCTGTAACTTACCTGGTATTCTAGCCCACCTGGCGGCCCATCTGAGCTGGCCGGCCCAGCCCACCTCCTCCTCTCTGTCGTCTTCCTCCCCCTCGCCCCGAAGCTGCTCGGTGGCGAGCGCCGACGCCGCCCCGGCCACCTCCTGCTTGCCGCTTCGCCCTGGCCTCTTCGGGAGACGCCACGCAGCCCCCTCGCTCCTCTCTCTCACTCTCTCCCGACCCCCTTCTCCCTTCTATGCTCTCCCCCTCTCGCGCCCGAGCGCGCTCATCGCCGTCGCTCGCAACCACCGCGGCCACAGCCACTTCCTCGCTCCCTCTCTGCGTACCCGAGCTCAGCCCGGACCCCAAGCCCCTCTACGTCGACCCACCGAAGCCCGGATGCCCCAAGACGATGCCGCGGCGCTTCTTCCCCGACCACGGCCGCCGGATGCCGCCGTCCGATTCATCCTCTCCGCCGTCTCCCCGAGCACGCCGACCTACTCTTCGAACTCACTGTGAGCTCCTACGCCTCCCCTCTCTCTTCCCCGCCTCGATTGCGCCCTGTAGCCTCGATCCCACCGGAGCCGGAGCTTGCTTGCCGCCGTCCATGTCTCTGTCGCGGCTAGAACCCACATGTGTCGCGTCCGAGCACGCTGTCGTCCTCAGCATGCTCCCAGGAACCCAAAGCACCTAACCACTCGTCCTCCCGTGCACCGCAGCGCCGGTCCCGCGAACCCCCGAGCTCCGGCCGCCGCCTAAGTGGTCGCCACCGTCGACCCCGGCCTCCCCGTGCCCAGCTGCGTGCGCCCCTAGATGCGCGGGAGCACGGGCTCCATCTTGGTGCCCTCAGCGCGACCAGCCGCGGGCTGTAGCGCCGTCCCGAGCAACTCCGGCGAGGTCTCGCCGTCGCCGTGGTCGCCGGCATCACTAGCCGACGTGGCCGCGTGATTAGCGCTAATCACGGCCAGCTAACCCTCCCCAGAGCCACTGACGTATGGGCCCCACGCCCTTATTTAATCTTTACTATTTTCTGATAAGTTTTAACCTAACCACCGTGGGCCCACACGTCAGCTTTGACCGTGCTGACGTGTCTGTTGACCCGGCCCCACCTGTCATTGGCACTATCCAGCCCCAGTCACTGACCAGTGGACCCCACTGGTCAGGTTTGACCTGGACCCGCCTAGTTAACCTGCTGACATCAGCATGACCTAGTGCTGACGCAATAAATCATTTTCTGGATTTATTTTAATTCAGGAAATTCCAGAAAATGATTTAAACTTCAAAAATTCATAGAAATTCAACCGTAGCTCAGAATGAAATAATTTATATATGAAAAATTATCAGAAAAATCCAATATATCCATCTGTACCATTTTCATGCATGTTAGAACAACTTATAGCTGCTGTTTAGGACAATTCAATTAAATGGCATTTAAATAATCACATGTGGAGTTTGAATTTGAACCTAGGGTTCAAACCAACTCCATTTAACTTGCTGCTAGTTGCATTAGCTCAAATCACATCATATTGCCATGTCACACATGCATCATATTGTCGCATTGCATTGATTGTGTTCTTCCTTGTTTGCCGGTAATTGTCCCCTCTCGGTAGACGTGTACCGGCGATGTGATCGATGACACCGATGAAGAACTATATTATCTTTAGAAGTGCCAGGCAAGCAAAACCCCCTTGTTAATTCCGATAAAATCCCACTCTCTCGCCCCTGCTCTCTTTTACTGCATTAGGACAACAACGACTTATTTGTTACTTGCTGCGATAGCTGAACCCCTTTATCCTTTGCATGACCTGTCATTGCCACAGTAAATAGATGAAACCCACTAGCATGAGTAGGAGTTGTTTGAGCCCTGTTGTGCCTACTCATTCATGCTTGTTCATCATGCCTGCTACTGCTTAGAGTTGAGTCAGGTCTGATTCATCGGGGATGAATCAGAGGTGTATAAACATGTCCTACTGTTGAGAGCTAAGTGTGTGAACACGATTTGGTAAAGGTAGCGGTGAGAGGCCATGTAGGAGTACATGGTGGGTTGTCTCATTGCATCCGTCCTCAGGAACTGAGTTCTGTGTTTGTGATCCATGACCAGCTACTACCACGCATTGGAATGCTTAAGTGCCCCTCTCGACTTATTAATCAACTTGATCTCTGTCCAAGAGTTGCAACTAGTTTCTGGTGTTTGTAGGTAGTGTTAGTAGTCTACCAAGTGGCACCCGGTACAGGTGGGCTTGGGACAGACTAGGCACAGTGGCACGGTGTACCAAGTGGCACCCGGATGGTGGGCTTGGGAACCCTGCTCACATCGTTTGGGGCCGTGAGCGACACCCCGGCCGGATCTCCTTGCGGATGGAACCCGAATAGGCGATAAACCTGGACTAGAGACTTGTTCGGTTAGTCAGGTCGTGGCCGACTCCCTCGCCCGGCTTCCGCTTGAAGGTTGCCGAGGTACATGACGTGTACAGGGCGATAAGTGGCGAAAGCGTGTGTGAAGAAGTACACCCCTGCAGGGTTATCATTATCTATTCGAATAGCCGGATTCCTCGGATATGGAAACTTGGACCCCTTGTACAGTTCATAGACAAGTGAAAGTGGATACTCTAAAATACGCAAGATAAGCGTGAGTGCTATGGATGGCGTTCTCGTAGGGAGACGGGAGCGGATCCATAGTGGTGTATTGATATGGTGAATATGTGGACTCGTGTGCGCCACCTCAAAAGAGTTACTTGCAGTCGTAGTTCAGGATAGCCACCGAGTCAAAGCTGGCTTGCTGCAGTTAAACCCCACCATCCCCTTTGTTGATAATGATGCATATGTAGTTAGTTCTGATGTAAGTCTTGCTGGGTACATTTGTACTCACGTTGCTTAATTTATGTTTTTGCAGAGAGACTTCAGTCTCACTAGTAGTTCCACGTGGACTTCGCCGTTTAGCTTGTTACCTCAGCTACGATCTTGTGCCCTCGGCAGGATCTGGTAGATAGTCAGGCTTCTCAGCCTTTTCATTTATAGTTGTCTGTACTCAGACATGATAGCTTCCGTTTGTGCTTTGACTTGTATGCTCTGATGTTGGGTCATGAGACCCATGTTTGTAATATCTCGCTCCTCGGAGCCTATTGAATTAAATACTTGAGTTGTAGAGTCATGTTGTGATGCCATGTTGTATTTGCACATATCGAGCATATTGTGTGTATGTTATTGAAATGCTTGGTATGTGTGGGATCTGACTATCTAGTTGTTTATCCTTAGTAGCCTCTCTTACCGGGAAATGTCTCCTGGTGTTTCCACTGAGCCATGGTAGCTTGCTACTGCTCCGGAACACTTAGGCTGGCCGGCATGTGTCCTTCTTCGTTCCTGTGTCTGTCCCTTCGGGGAAATGTCACGCGATGAATACCGGAGTCCTGTTAGCCCGCTACAGCCCGGTTCACCGGAGTCCTGCTAGCCCAGTGCTACAGCCTGGATTCACTCGCTGATGACCGACACGTTCGTTGCTGGGTCATGTATGCCTGTCCCTGTAAGTTAGTGCCACTTTGGGTTCACGACTAGCCATGTCAGCCCGGGTTCTTTGTCATATGGATGCTAGCGACACTATCATATACGTGAGCCAAAAGGCGCAAACGGTCCCGGGCCAGGTAAGGTGGCACCCATGGGAATACCGTGCGTGAGGCCGCAAAGTGATATGATGTGTTACATGCTAGATCGGTGTGACTTAGGATCGGGGTCCTGACAGCTTTTGGTATCAGAGCTTGACTGCCTGTAGGATTACCAAGCCAAACTGGTCAAAGTTGAGTCTAGAAATTCTTTAGTTATGTAAGGGAATTGATTGTGGGATGGAACGTAAGGCTCTTTTTACTCCTTTACCTCGTGGCCTTCTGATCTGAGTCATCTTATCTTTCCTACGGGGATTAAGAACTAGGCTATCTCTTCTTTCTATCAGGATCACGTGTTACTAATCCGTAGACTTATAAGATTGTTGGATTTAAGCTTGAGTTCAGTTCCTACGACTTCTGTATGTTAATTGTTGATCTTAGAACCTTGATATTCTGATGATCGAGTGGTTATGCCACCATTTTGTAGCATGTCTCAAATCTTTTGAGCATTTACAGTCGTTATGCTGCCCGAGTCATCCCAGGTTTCTAAATAGTCGGATGCATTTGCAAATCCCTTCCTTCCGTTCCTGATGTCCTTTTGGGCCAGATTAAGCACACTAATCAGTGAGTTGAGGTACTCTATTGCCTCGACGTATATGTTGGAGTTATTATTATGACCCTAGGTGTCTAGAGTATCACCTAGTAATCCAGTCATGTTTTGTGATCCCAGTGTGATGATTCTGGCCATCATTCTCGTAAGCATCCCGTGATGCCACTTAGATAGTAGGCATTTCACTTCTGGGTTTTGAACCCGAGATTCACCCTACTTACTTCATGTTGATAGTAATTGCTAGCTCCCTTAGGTTATTAGTAACCTTTGCGATAGCCCTCGAGGTCAGTGGTATATCATTCTTCCAAATACCATGAACCATTCTTGGCAGGAGTTCCTTTGAACCAAAAGATCACAACTGGAGTGCTTTTGATGAGTTCTCCATTCTATATTGTGAATCTGCCAGTTCTACCTCTCTGCATGGGTTATCCGGAAGAAATATGTTGAACGTCGTTCGACATGCTAAACCATGCATCCACAACTCAGAAAATCATATGTTCCTTTGAGTTGTCCCTCTTTAGTTGTCTTCTGACCCTCGTCTATCAATTGATAGTCAAGATTATGTGTGCATTCGTTCATCGATGCCTATTACTCTTGTGGTCTGTCAAGCCATTCCATTTCGGAATGACTAGGAGGAACAAACTCCAGTACCTCATCCATATTTAGGATTGGGTCAAAGTAGTTGTGTTCCGCAGATCAAGTTGCAATCCAGCTTCTGGTCTGTTCTACCTTGAGGTATTACCATCTTTATATCAGGAATATCATTGGAAATGCACACCCTCTTATGAATTCTTGTTGCAGTGATACTTCTTGCCATCATTATTCATTTCTCGGCTTCCGTGTTGTTGCAACCGGAATGCCGACGGGTGAACTATGATGTGTGAAATCTATACTCCTAGCAACTATGTTGTTTGGTAGTTAATGGACAATAATTTCATTCTTAGTGTGTTGGTTCCTGAATCATCATTCTAAGACTGATTGTGCTACCTAGTCCTTATTTCCTGGTGCACTCTTTGATTGATGAGTTAGGATTTTGTCAAGTCCTCGCTTATTTGATCATATCATCTTGCCCTGAAAAGCAAGATTGTTCTCGAGCTTAGTAACATATCGGTGGTTCATGATTTTCCGAATATCTTCTCGGAAGTATTACCAGGTTGTCCCCTGATTGTTATGTTGAGCTCGTGATCAAGTTGGTTTCTTGTGAACCACCCTCTCTCCAAGAATCGGTGTTAGATATCCCTGAGCTAGTTGGTTAAGCTAGACAACAACTTGGAGAGTTGGAAGATAAAAGCTTACCTGACTTAGTTCGTTCCAAAGGGATATCCTTGTGTAGTGTGTGTTGAAGAAAGATGATATCTTCATCGATTGGTCCCTGTGATCAGTTGCTGGACCTATTATCTTATCCAATCTTTGATTTGAGTATGAGCTATCGTCAAATCAAATCAGAACCAACGATATTCGTAATGTTGTCTTACTCGTGGGTTTCCTCGAGCATACACCATTATATTCTTTGGTCTGACCAATGCTATCACCGTGTTCACTTAACTATGGAAATCCTTTTATATGGAAACCTGGATGAATTGTTGTTGAGCCCATTGACAACATCCTTATCTCCTCCATGATTTTGTTGAACATTAAGTTAGTGTTGGAAACTTTGTAAGCAATGCCTTCGTGCTCCGTTCATGAAGCCTATGCTTGGATGGAAGAAGTGACTTCCTCTAGTTCATGTGCATTTGGTGCAAGTTGCCGCCGTGGGTTGAGAAAGGTTTGTTTTGTTTCCTCTGGAATCGTCCCAAGTCAGTCATGCATGTGCCAAGTATACTGTGGTTTGGTAGATTAATTACCTCCACTCCATATGTATTCCGTAGCACCCCAAGCCACTGACTGATTTGTTCAGGAAAAGGAGTTGATGTGCTAATCCTAGGTCATGCACAAGACTTCGACATCCTCGATGATGGTTCCCAACCTGAACTCGGTAGTGTTTTATTGTAAGACTACCATGTGATCATGTTTGTCTGAGACAACATGTTCACATGTGTGTAGCAGAACCAGCTCATGTTTTGGAGCTTGCTATCGTAGTTCATCTCCCGAGAATCCCGCAACGTCATCTCGTCGATTTGTGTTGCAAACTTTCATTTTTCTTCCTAGACTCGATGGGTCTGGAATATCCTGACACCAACCAGATCTGAATCTCAGGCAGATATGATGGTTGGAACATTTCCCCAAGAACTATAATATTGGTTCCTCGATAACTGGTAAAGTGGATGTCGTGGCCAGCACCACCCAGCCGAAAGACCTATTATTGTAGTATCTTGATTGAAGAAGTTGGCCACCTCCCCATAAGGATTTCGTAGGATTTACCTCCGTAACTGTTCCTTATGGATTCTATTGCTCCCGAAGTCCGACCTTTTACTTGATGTTCTAGTTATCAAACCATATCTATGAATGGGATACACTAGCACATCAAGGAGAACATTAGAAGCGGAGTGCTAAATGTCTCTCGGTCGATCATCCAGATTTTCTTTCCTTGGCATTGCTAGGGTGAAATCTGAGAAAGTGTTATCTTCCTTTGCATCTGCATCATCCATCATCATTCATCATGGTAGCAAGTTGTGTTGCCAGGATCCTTGACACGGATGTTGGTAAAACCTTGATGATTATGGAAATGCTCAAGTTCTTGAGAGCACGCACAAGCGCTACGTGTTATCATCGGCTCTAACTGGGATTCCTCTCAGTTTCCTCGGCAATGCTATGACCTTTCAAACAGTGAATTCATTCTCTATTGTTGGGTTCTTCCCCAGTTACCAGAATCATTCCCAGCATTTGCATTCTGTTCCCAGCTTGCACCGCCATTGTGCCATTCTACCATGGGTCTCTTCCATTTCCGGTGGTAAGCAAAATCATCCATTACGTTGTCTTCAACAAGGTAATCCACATCATCCAAGTCCGAGTATGCCATTCTACCGACCCCCTCCAAACGATCGCTCGAGAATTGCCTTAGGCTGGTTTAAAGAGTCTCAATGATCTCTGAATCAAAGGTAATTCTTTTTGCCACTTAAGGGGATAATCTACGAATCACCCTCCCTCAGGATGTTCGTCGTGGTATCATGGCAACTCAACTCCTCGCTACGTTGACAATCGTTTACCACCTTCTTAGGTGTGGAATTGTTGTCTACCTAGTGAGCCCTCGTCATCTGTCTCACTCCATTTCCTCAGATGTATGCTTCGTGTCTCAGCTCGAGAGATGTGACAAGGTCTCATCCCATGAGTTGATCCTGAGTTGTTCGGTCTTCGAGAAGATAGATTCTTCTAGAGTTTTCCTTCCCTCTTCTCGTCATGTTAGTTGGAGTTCTCAGAGGAAGACGTCGAGACAAAGATGGTGATTGAATCAACGTTCATTTGAAGTGCAACCTGGATCGTGAAGATTGTACTAGTTTGCGTTTCCCCTTCATCTTACCCTACGCTTGAATCTCGAGACGAGATTCTTGTTTAGTGGGGGTGAGTTGTCACATCCCTAGCTTCTGGTGCTACCTAGTGTTTGCATCATGTTTAAATTTTTGAAACTTGAACTGAGGAAATTTGGAAGCCTCAAAACCCTAAATAAAAGAAGGGCAAAAACCCTAAAATCTCATTCATTGTTCCAAAATGCCCTTCTTAAATGTTTGATAATTTTTGGAAAGGGTTCTGGTCCCAACCAAAATATTGAACATTTTTAAGGATTTATTTTGGGACTTTGAATTTAAATCATTAGCTATTTGAATTTGAATTATATTCATATAACTAGAATATAATTTCAAATACCCCTGAAATATTTTATGAGCTTTTGGAAAAGTCCATCTAGCAAAATAAAAATATTCAGAGGAGTTTTTGGCATTGTTTGAATTATTTTAAATTCAAAACAGTGGCAAAACAAATTTAAAAAAATAAAACAAACAGAAAATAAAACAGAGCACTCACCTGTAACTTACCTGGTATTCTAGCCCACCTGGCGGCCCATCTGAGCTGGCCGGCCCAGCCCACCTCCTCCTCTCTGTCGTCTTCCTCCCCCTCGCCCCGAAGCTGCTCGGTGGCGAGCGCCGACGCCGCCCCGGCCACCTCCTGCTTGCCGCTTCGCCCTGGCCTCTTCGGGAGACGCCACGCAGCCCCCTCGCTCCTCTCTCTCACTCTCTCCCGACCCCCTTCTCCCTTCTCTGCTCTCCCCCTCTCGCGCCCGAGCGCGCTCATCGCCGTCGCTCGCAACCACCGCGGCCACAGCCACTTCCTCGCTCCCTCTCTGCGTACCCGAGCTCAGCCCGGACCCCAAGCCCCTCTACGTCGACCCACCGAAGCCCGGATGCCCCAAGACGATGCGCGGCGCTTCTTCCCCGACCACGGCCGCCGGATGCCGCCGTCCGATTCATCCTCTCCGCCGTCTCCCCGAGCACGCCGACCTGCTCTTCGAACTCACTGTGAGCTCCTACGCCTCCCCTCTCTCTTCCCCGCCTCGATTGCGCCCTGTAGCCTCGATCCCACCGGAGCCGGAGCTTGCTTGCCGCCGTCCATGTCTCTGTCGCGGCTAGAACCCACATGTGTCGCGTCCGAGCACGCTGTCGTCCTCAGCGTGCTCCCAGGAACCCAAAGCACCTAACCACTCGTCCTCCCGTGCACCGCAGCGCCGGTCCCGCGAACCCCCGAGCTCCGGCCGCCGCCTAAGTGGTCGCCGCCGTCGACCCCGGCCTCCCCGTGCCCAGCTGCGTGCGCCCCTAGATGCGCGGGAGCACGGGCTCCCTCTTGGTGCCCTCAGCGCGACCAGCCGCGGGCTGTAGCGCCGTCCCGAGCAACTCCGGCGAGGTCTCGCCGTCGCCGTGGTCGCCGGCGTCACTAGCCGACGTGGCCGCGTGATTAGCGCTAATCACGGCCAGCTAACCCTCCCCAGAGCCACTGACGTATGGGCCCCACGCCCTTATTTAATCTTTATTATTTTCTGTTAAGTTTTAACCTAACCACCGTGGGCCCACACGTCAGCTTTGACCGTGCTGACGTGTCTGTTGACCCGGCCCCACCTGTCATTGGCACTATCCAGCCCCAGTCACTGACCAGTGGACCCCACTGGTCAGGTTTGACCTGGACCCGCCTAGTTGACCTGCTGACATCAGCATGACCTAGTGCTGACGCAATAAATCATTTTCTGGATTTATTTTAATTCAGGAAATTCCAGAAAATGATTTAAACTTCAAAAATTCATAGAAATTCAACCGTAGCTCAGAATGAAATAATTTATATATGAAAAATTATCAGAAAAATCCAATCTATCCATCTGTACCATTTTCATGCATGTTAGAACAACTTATAGCTGCTGTTTAGGACAATTCAATTAAATGGCATTTAAATAATCACATGTGGAGTTTGAATTTGAACCTAGGGTTCAAACCAACTCCATTTAACTTGCTGCTAGTTGCATTAGCTCAAATCACATCATATTGCCATGTCACACATGCATCATATTGTCGCATTGCATTGATTGTGTTCTTCCTTGTTTGCCGGTAATTGTCCCCTCTCGGTAGACGTGTACCGGCGATGTGATCGGTGACACCGATGAAGAACTATATTATCTTTAGAAGTGCCAGGCAAGCAAAACCCCCTTGTTAATTCCGATAAAATCCCACTCTCTCGCCCCTGCTCTCTTTTACTGCATTAGGACAACAACGACTTATTTGTTACTTGCTGCGGTAGCTGAACCCCTTTATCCTTTGCATGACCTGTCATTGCCACAGTAAATAGATGAAACCCACTAGCATGAGTAGGAGTTGTTTGAGCCCTGTTGTGCCTACTCATTCATGCTTGTTCATCATGCCTGCTACTGCTTAGAGTTGAGTCAGGTCTGATTCATCGGGGATGAATCAGAGGTGTGTGAACATGTCCTACTGTTGAGAGCTAAGTGTGTGAACACGATTTGGTAAAGGTAGCGGTGAGAGGCCATGTAGGAGTACATGGTGGGTTGTCTCATTGCAGCCGTCCTCAGGAACTGAGTTCTGTGTTTGTGATCCATGACCAGCTACTACCACACATTGGAATGCTTAAGTGCCCCTCTCGACTTATTAATCAACTTGATCTCTGTCCAGGAGTTGCAACTAGTTTCTGGTGTTTGTAGGTAGTGTTAGTAGTCTACCAAGTGGCACCCGGTACAGGTGGGCTTGGGACAGACTAGGCACAGTGGCACGGTGTACCAAGTGGCACCCGGATGGTGGGCTTGGGAACCCTGCTCACATCGTTTGGGGCCGTGAGCGACACCCCGGCCGGATCTCCTTGCGGATGGAACCCGAATAGGCGATAAACCTGGACTAGAGACTTGTTCGGTTAGTCAGGTCGTGGCCGACTCCCTCGCCCGGCTTCCGCTTGAAGGTTGCCGAGGTACATGACGTGTACAGGGCGATAAGTGGCGAAAGCGTGTGTGAAGAAGTACACCCCTGCAGGGTTATCATTATCTATTCGAATAGCCGGATTCCTCGGATATGGAAACTTGGACCCCTTGTACAGTTCATAGACAAGTGAAAGTGGATACTCTAAAATACGCAAGATAAGCGTGAGTGCTATGGATGGCGTTCTCGTAGGGAGACGGGAGTGGATCCATAGTGGTGTATTGATATGGTGAATATGTGGACTCGTGTGCGCCACCTCAAAAGAGTTACTTGCAGTCGTAGTTCAGGATAGCCACCGAGTCAAAGCTGGCTTGCTGCAGTTAAACCCCACCATCCCCTTGTTGATAATGATGCATATGTAGTTAGTTCTGATGTAAGTCTTGCTGGGTACATTTGTACTCACGTTGCTTAATTTATGTTTTTGCAGAGAGACTTCAGTCTCGCTAGTAGTTCCACGTGGACTTCGCCGTTTAGCTTGTTACCTCAGCTACGATCTTGTGCCCTCGGCAGGATCTGGTAGATAGTCAGGCTTCTCAGCCTCTTTCATTTATAGTTGTCTGTACTCAGACATGATAGCTTCCGTTTGTGTTTTGACTTGTATGCTCTGAATGTTGGGTCATGAGACCTATGTTTGTAATATCTCGCTCCTCGGAGCCTATTGAATTAAATACTTGAGTTGTAGAGTCATGTTGTGATGCCATGTTGTATTGCACATATCGAGCATATTGTGTGTATGTTATTGAAATGCTTGGTATGTGTGGGATCTGACTATCTAGTTGTTTATCCTTAGTAGCCTCTCTTACCGGGAAATGTCTCCTGGTGTTTCCACTGAGCCATGGTAGCTTGCTACTGCTCCGGAACACCTAGGCTGGCCGGCATGTGTCCTTCTTCGTTCCTGTGTCTGTCCCTTCGGGGAAATGTCACGCGATGAATACCGGAGTCCTGTTAGCCCGCTACAGCCTGGTTCACCGGAGTCCTGCTAGCCCAGTGCTACAGCCTGGATTCACTCGCTGATGACCGACACGTTCGTTGCTGGGTCATGTATGCCTGTCCCTGTAAGTTAGTGCCACTTTGGGTTCACGACTAGCCATGTCAGCCCGGGTTCTTTGTCATATGGATGCTAGCGACACTATCATATACGTGAGCCAAAAGGCGCAAACGGTCCCGGGCCAGGTAAGGTGGCACCCGTGGGAATACCATGCGTGAGGCCGCAAAGTGATATGATGTGTTACATGCTAGATCGGTGTGACTTAGGATCGGGGTCCTGACAGCTTTCTTCTTCCATAGACTCCTGCAAAATATTAGTCTCTTCTTGGACAACGGAGACTCTCTCAATAAAATCATCAATATCGGAATTGAATTCATAATTCTCATAGCGATATTTAAGTATAGCAAAGTTTTCAGGTCTATAAACTGAACATCAAAATCTTCAAACTCTTTAAACAAAGATTCAATTTCACAAGCACCAATAAAAGCAATGAATTCTCCTATTTGTTCCACATCATAGTAATCATATATACCATTAGCATAAGAAGCCAAGGTTTTATCATCATTAAATTTGCATGAAAAGGGAAGGTGTGGAGCCTTCATCCTAGAGCAACAAGTATAATCATATCTCAAGCATAGTTGCCTAGCATACCAATACAACATATAAATTTGACCCCATAATAGTTTCCCTTTTGAGTCAAGCGATAATCCATAAAGTATTCATGTTGATCCAACGTGTCCCCCATTACATAATTGAAAGGGGTTTTCTCAGGATTATCAAAGTAGTACATAATATCTTTCACATAATGAGCATCAAGGGTTTTAGGAGGTTCCCCATCTCCATGAGTAGCAAGTAAACCTAATTTTTTTTGGTATTTCGTGTTCCATATCCATAACTAAAGATAGAGAACAACTTAGAACAGGAAATAAAAATTACTTAGTGATAAAGCAAACAAGCACACATGAGAATATTCACCCCACGCTATAACTCCCCGGCAACAGCGCCAGAAAAAGGTCTTGATAATCCACAAGTATAGGGGATCAATTGTAGCCTCTTTCGATAAGTAAGAGTGTCGAACCCAACGAGGAGCTAAAGGTAGAAAAAATATTCCCTCAAGTTCTACCGACCACCGATACAACTCTACGCACGCTTAACATTCGCTTTACCTAGAACAAGTATGAAACTAGAAGTACTTTGTAGGTGTTTTTGGATAGGTTTGCAAGATAATAAAGAGCGCGTAAATAAAAAGTAGGGGCTGTTTAGATAAAGAAACAATAAAGTTAGTATAGCGAGTGTGGAAAAGTGGTGGTAGGAGTTGCGAAATTGTCCCTAAGCAATTGACTACTTTCCTAGACCGATAGCAAGTTTTATGTGGGAGAGGCCACTGCTAGCATGTCATCCTTGAGTTGGAATTCTATGCACTTATGATTGGAACTATTAGCAAGCATCCGCAACTACTAATGTTCATTAAGGTAAAACCCAACCATAGCATTAAGATATATTGGTCCCCCTTCAATCCCGTATGCATCAATTTCTATGATAGGCTGAAGTTTCTGTCACTCTTGCCCTCCAGTACATAGTCCTATCAACATACAACTAACCCTATGGTGTGATCCACGCGCGCGCTCATATGATGGGCACCAAAGGACAGCAACACAACCACAAGCAAATTAAATCAATCATAGCAATTCCTCAACCACCGATAGGACAACGAAAATCTACTCAGACATCATAGGATGGCAACACATCATTGGATAATAATATGAAGCATAAAGCACCATGTTCAAGTAGAGGTCACCCTGTGCGTTCGGTTTATTCGGTTTACATAGTTCGGTTTATACGGTTTTCAGTTTGTATGGTATTAATACTTCGGTAAATACGGTATGAAATTAAAATACAATTCGGTTTCGGTATATAGCAAATTATTTCGGTATGGTTTTGGTATATACCATAAAAACCAAAGTTGACGCGAATTTGAAAATGACGTAATAATAATTAGGAAATTTATGACTCAAAACATATACTACTCTACACAAATAGTATATGACTACATATATAAGTATATATGCATGCATTGATTCATCTGTTGATGGTTATGGACGTGCTTAGCATTTTAGAAATAGAAAAACGACTATGTTACAAGAAAAAATTACGTGCTTAGTAGTGAATTTGACTCATGTACAAGAAAATGACAACTTGTATGGTTGTTCATCTCAAGAAATATAAATTTATTTTTTACTTCGGTTTATTTGGTTAACCGTTCAGTTTTTCGGTATATACCATAAAAATCAAAGTTCAAATCGGTATGAAAAGTTCATACCATACCAAAACCAAAAACCATAAAAACCATAAAATTGGTTCGGTTCGGTTTATTTTCGGTATGGTTTTTCGGTTCGGTTTTCAAATGCACAGAGTGAAGTAGAGGGTACAGCGGGTTGCGGGAGAGTGGACCGCTTTAGATAGATGGGGGAAGGTGATGGAGATGTTGGTGAAGATGGCGGAGGTGTTGGTGTAGATCGCCGTCACATGATGATGGCCTCGGTGGCGTTCCAGCGCCACCGGGAGAGAGGGGAAGAGAGCCCCCATCCTTCTTCTTCCTTGGCCTTCTCCCTAGGTGGGAGAAGGGTTTCTCCTCTGGTCCATGGTCTCCATGGCGTGGGAGGGGCGAGAGCCCCTCCGAGATTGGATCTGTCTCTCTATCTCTCTCTGTTTCTGCGTTCTGGGATTCTGCCCTTTCACCATTTCTTATATTCCCGGAGATCCGTAACTCCGATTGGGCTGAAATTTTAACACGATCTCTATCCGGATATTAGCTTTATTGCAGAGAAAGAAGGGCATCAACCGCCTTACGGGGTAGCCACGAGGGCCCAAGGCGCGCCTGACCCCCTGGGGCGCACCCCCTGCCTCGTGGCCCCCTCGGGCATCGTCTCGCGTTGATTGTTCTTCCAAAAAATCACATATATTCCAAAAAATCTCCATGAGTTTTTATCCCATTTGGACTCTATTTGATATGGATTTACTGCGAAACAAAAAACATGCAACAAACACGAACTGGCACTGGGCACTGGATCAATATGTTAGTCCCAAAAAATAGTATAAAAAGTTGCCAAAAGTATATGAAATTTGTATAATATTGGCATGGAACAATCAAAAATTATAGATACGACGGAGACGTATCAAGGATGAAGATGGTATCTCTCAAGCAACCCTGCAACCAAATAACAAAGGGTCTCTTGTGTCCCCAACACACCCAATAAAATGGTAAATTGTATAGGTGCACTAGTTAGGCGAAGAGATGGTGATACAAGTGCAATATGGATAGTAGATAAAGGTTTTTGTAATCTGAAAATATAAAAACAGCAAGGTAACTAATGATAAAAGTGAGCAAAAACGGTATTGCAATGCTAGGAAACAAGGCCTAGGGTTCATACTTTCACTAGTGCAAGTTCTCTCAACAATAATAACATAATTGGATCATATAACAATCCCTCAATATGCAACAAAGAGTCACTCCAAAGTCACTAATAGCGGAGAACAAACGAAGAGATTATGGTAGGGTACGAAACCACCTCAAAGTTATCCTTTCTGATCAATCTATCATAGAGTTCGTACTAGAATAACACCTTAAGACACAAATCAACCAAAACCCTAATGTCACCTAAATACTCCAATGTCACCTCAAGTATCCGTGGGTATGATTATACGATATGCATCACACAATCTCAGATTCATCTATTCAACCAACACAAAGAACTTCAAAGAGTGCCCCAAAGTTTCTACCGGAGATTCAAGACGAAAACGTGTGCCAACCCCTATGCATAAGTTCACGAGGTCACAGAACTCGCAAGTTGATCACCAAAACATACATCAAGTGGATCACGTGATATCCCATTGTCACCACAGATAAGCACATGCAAGACATGCATCAAGTGTTCTCAAATCCTTAAAGACTCAATCCAATAAGAAAACTTCAAAGGTAAAACTCAATTCATCACAAGAGAGTAGAGGGGGAGAAACATCATAAGATCCAACTATAATAGCAAAGCTCGCGATACATCAAGATCGTACCACCTCAAGAACACGAGAGAGAGAGAGAGAGAGAGAGAGAGAGATCAAACACATAGCTACTGGTACATACTCTCAGCCTCGAGGGAGAACTACTCCCTCCTTGTCACTGATAGCACCGGGACTATGAAGATGGCCACCGGAGAGGGATTCACCCCTTCGGCAGGGTGCCGGAACGGGTATAGATTGGTTTTCGGTGGTTGCGGAGGCTTCTGGCGGTGGAACTCCCGATATATTCTGTTCTCCGATGTTTTAGGGTATATGGACATATATAGGCAAAAGAAGTCGGTCAGGGGAGCCACGAGGGGCCCACGAGGGTGGGGGCACGCCCAGGGGGTAGGGCGCGCCTCCCTTCCTCGTGGCTTCCTCGAAGCTTCGCTGACGTGTACTCCAAGTCTCCTGGATTGCTTCCGTTCCAAAAATAACTCTCCCGAAGGTTTCATTCCATTTGGACTCCGTTTGATATTCCTTTTCTTTGAAACACTGAAATAGGCAAGAAAATAGCAATTTGGGTTGGGCCTCCGGTTAATAGGTTAGTCCCAAAAATAATATAGAAGTGTTTAGTAAATACCATAAACATCCAAAACAGATAATATAATAGCATGAATACTTCATAAATTATAGATACGTTGGAGACGTATCAGCACCCCCAAGCTTAATTCCTGCTCGTCCTCGAGTAGGTAAATGATAAAAGAAAGAATTTATGAAGTGTGAATGCTAGCAGGTGCACAAGTTTGATCGATGGTAATTTCAATCACCTTTTCTAGCATCATTATATATCATAACAGTAGCTCAACTCATAGGACTTCTCATGATCAAGTAGCAAGCTATTCACATGTTAAAGTATAGGTCATAAACTTTCTTGAAAACTAACAAACCGTGTTATTAGTCATCAAACAATTACAATTGATCTTATTTTCAGGAAGGGTCTATGTCAGAGCTTTGATTCAGCAAACTTCACATACTCAACTATCACTTAGTCTTTCACAATTGCTAACATTCACGTGATATTTATGGGTTCAAAGTTTTAATCAGACACAGAGAAAGATAGGGGCTTATAGATTCGCCTCCCAACCTTTTACCTCAAGGGTAATGTCAACAATAATAGTTCATGATGCCTTACATCCAATTGGATATATATATCAGGATCTTTTCCAACACAATGTGCTTGCCAAAGGATAAAATGTAAAAAGGAAAGGTGAAGATCACCATGACTCTTGCATAAAGTATAAGACAAGAATAAAAGGTAGGCCCTTCACAGAGGGAAGCAGAGGTCGTCATGCGCTTTTATAGTTGGATGCACAAAATCTTAATGCGAAAGAACGTCACTTTATATTGCCACTTGTGATAGGGACCTTTATTATGCAGTCTGTTGCTTTTATTGCTTCCACATCACAAGATCGTATAAAGCTTATTTTCTCCACACTAATAGATCATACATATTTAGAGAGCAATTTTTATTGCATGCACCAATGACAACTTACTTGAAGGATCTTACTCAATCCATAGGTAGGTATGGTGGACTCTGATGGGAATACTGGTTTAAGGGATGTTTGGAAGCACAAGTAGTATCTCTACTTGGTGCAAAGAATTCGGCTAGCATGAGGGGGAAAGGCAAGCTCAACATGTTGGATGATCCATGACAATATACTTTATTTCAGATATAAGAAAACATAACCCATTACGTTGTCTTCCTTGTCCAACATCAACCTTTTAGCATGTCATATTTTAATGAGTGCTCACAATTACAAAATATGTCCAAGATAGTATATTTATATGTGAAATCTCTCTTCCCTCAATATTCTTTCATGAATTGTTCAAGTGACCAATACAATGTTTGCTATCCTTCAATAAAATTACCACCTCTACTTCTTATATGTGAAGTCATAACTCCCCATGGGATAAGCATATGAAACATATATAATTTCAGAATTATGATATTCGCTCATTCAACTATTTACTCATAGGATATAAGTGAAGCACACGAGTAAATGACAAACTACTCCAAAAAGATATAAGTGAAGATCAATGAGTAGTTAAATAATTATTTAGCTACGTGAAGACTCTCCCATTTAATAATTTCAGATCTTGATATTTTATTCAAACAGCAAGCAAAACAAAATAAAATAACATTCTAAGAGTAGCAAACATCATGTGAAGAAGCAAAAACTTAGGATCAACCAATACTAACCGATAGTTGTCGAAGAAGAAAGGTGGGATGCCAATCGGGGCATCCCCAAGCTTAGACGCTTGAGACTTCTTGAAATATTATCTTGGGATTCCTTGGGCATCCCCAAGCTTGAGCTTTTGTGTCTCCTTAATTCCTCTCATATCATGGTCTCCCTAAATCTCAAAAGCTTCATCCACACAAAACTCAACAAGGACTCGTGAGATAAGTTAGTATAAACCAATGCAAAAACCTTATCATAATCTACTGTAGAAAATCACTAAAATTATTATTCAACATTGGATACTAAATGCCTTTGCATATTTAATAGTCCTATCCTCAAATAGAATCATTAAAGAAGCAAACATGTGCAAACAATGCAAACATAACAACAATCTTCCTAAACAGGACAGTCTATGAAGAATGCAGCAAGATCCATACTTCCCTAGCTACAAAAATTATGAAAAACAATTCCCACTGTAGTAAATTTATCAGAGCTTATTATTCAAAAGGTTTCAACATTTTATCACATTCTTACTTTTCTAGGGAATTTTTGCAACAGCGGTAAACTTTCTGTTTTCAAACAGCAACATGTAGACTTGTAAAATAGGCATAGTAAAGGCTATCAATGCCACTTTTATTGAAATAAAAGATGCAAAACATTGTTATAAATAACAGAAAGCAAATCCTAATAAAATAAATTGATACTCCAAGCAAAACACATATCATGTGGTGAATAAAAATATAGCTCCAAGTCAAGTTACCGATGAACGAAGACGAAAGAGGGGATGCCTTCCGGGGCATCCCCAAGCTTAGGCTCTTGGTTGTCCTTGAATATTACCTTGGGGTGCCTTGGTCATCCCCAATATCAGGCTCTTTGCCACTCCTTATTCCATAGTCCATCGAATCTTTACCCAAAACTTGAAAACTTCGCAACACAAAACTTAACAGAAAACTCGTAAGCTCCGTTAGTATAAGAAAACAAATCACCACTTAGGTACTGTTGTGAACTCATTATAAATTCATATTGGTGTAATATCTACTGTATTACAACTTCTCTATGGTTCATACCCTCCGATACTACTCATAGATTCATCAAAATAAGCAAACAACACATAGAAAACAGAATCTGTCAAAAACAGAACAGTCTGTAGTAATCTGTATCAAACGTATACTTCTGGAACCCCAAAAATTCTTAAATAAATTGTTGCACGTGAGGAATTTGTCTATTAATCATATGCAAAAATAATCAACCTAATCGCACTCTCCAGTAAAAATGGCAGCTAATCTCGTGAGCGCTAAAGTTTCTGTTTTTTACAACAAGATCGCAAAGACTTCCCCCAAGTCTTCCCAAAGGTTCTACTTGGCACAAACACTAATTAAAACATAAAAACTCAATCATATAAGAGGATAGATAAATTATTTATTACTAAACAGGAACAAAAAGCAAGGAACAAAAATAAAATCGGGTTGCCTCCCAACAAGCGCTATCGTTTAACGCCCCTAGCTAGGCATGATGATTTCAATGATGCTCACATAAGAGATAAGAATTGAAACATAAAGAGAGCATCATGAAGAATATGAATAGAACATCTAAGTCTAACCCACTTCCTATGCATAGGGATTTTGTGATCAAACAACTTACGGGAACAAGAATCAACTTGCATAGGAAGGTAAAACAAGCATAGCTTCAAGATTTTCAACACATAGAGAGGAAACTTGATATTATTGCAATTCCTACACGCATATGTTCCTCCCTCATAATAATTTTCAGTAGCATCATGAATGAATTCAACAATATAACCATCACATAAAGCATTCTTTTCATGATCTACAAGTATTCAAAGTTGACACTCTTCCAAAATAGTGGGATTAACATTAACTAAAGTCGTGACCTCTCCAAACCCACTTTCATAATTATCACAATAAGATTCAACACCCTCCAAAATAGTGGGATCATTACTTCCTAAAGTTGACACTCTTCCAAACCCACTTTCATAAATATAATCATCATAAATAGGAGGCATGCTATCATCATAATAAATTTGCTCATCAAAACTTGGGGGACAAAAAATATCATCTTCATCAAACATAGCTTCCCCAGGCTTGTGGCTTTGCATATCATTAGCATCATGGATATTCAAGGAATTCATACTAACAACATTGTAATCATGCTCATCATTCAAATATTTAGTGCCAAACATTCTAATGCATTCTTCTTCTAGCACTTGAGCACAATTATCGGAATCCTTATTTTCACGAAAGACATTGAAAAGATGAAGCATATGAGGTACCCTTAATTCCATTTTTTGTAGTTTTCTTTTATAAACTAAACAAGTGATAAAACAAGAAACAAAAAGATTCGATTGCAAGATCTAAAGATATACCTTCAATCGCTAACCTCCCCGGCAACGATGCCAGAAAAGAGCTTGATGTCTACTACACAACCTTCTTCTTGTAGACATTGTTGGGCCTCCAAGTGTAGGGGTTTGTAGGACAATAGCAAATTTCCTCAAGTGGATGACCTAAGGTTTATAAATCCGTGGGAGGTGTAGGATGAAGATGGTCTCTCTCAAGCAACCCTGCAACCAAATAACAAAGAGTCTCTTGTGTCCCCAACACACCCAATACAATGGTAAATTGTATAGGTGCACTAGTTCGGCGAAGAGATGATGATACAAGTGCAATATGGATAGTAGATAAAGGTTTTTGTAATCTGAAAATATAAAAACAGCATGGTAACTAATGATAAAAGTGAGCACAAACGGTATTGCAATGCTAGGAAACAAGGCAAAGGGTTCATACTTTCACTAGTGCAAGTTCTCTCAACAATAATAACATAATTGGATCATATAACAATCCCTCAATATGCAACAAAGAGTCACCCCAAAGTCACTAATAGCGGAGAACAAACGAAGAGATTATGGTAGGGTACGAAACCACCTCAAAGTTATCCTTTCTGTTCAATCTATCATAGAGTTCGTACTAGAATAACACCTTAAGACACAAATCAACCAAAACCCTAATGTCACCTAGATACTCCAATGTCACCTCAAGTATCTATGGGTATGATTATACGATATGCATCACACAATCTCAGATTCATCTATTCAACCAACACAAAGAACTTGAGATAGTGCCCCAAAGTTTCTACTGGAGAGTCAAGACGAAAACATGTGCAAACCCCTATGCATAAGTTCACGAGGTCACGGAACTCGCAAGTTGATCACCAAAACATACATCAAGTGGATCACGTGATATCCCATTGTCACCACAAATAAGCACATGCAAGACATACATCAAGTGTTCTCAAATCCTTAAAGACTCAATCCGATAAGACAACTTCAAAGGGAAAACTCAATTCATCACAAGAGAGTAGAGGGGGAGAAACATCATAAGATCCAACTATAATAGCAAAGCTTGCAATACATCAAGATCATACCACCTCAAGAACACGAGAGAGAGAGAGAGATCAAACACATAGCTACTAGTACATACCCTCGGCCCCGAGGGAGAACTACTCCCTACTCGTCATGGAGAGCGTCGGGATGATGAAGATGGCCACCGGAGAGGGATTCCCCCCTCCGGCAGGGTGCGGGAACAGGTCTAGATTGGTTTTCGGTGGCTGCGGAGGCTTCTGGCGGCAGAACTCCTGATCTATTCTGTTCTCCGATGTTTTTATGGTATATGGACATATATAGGCAAAAGAAGTCAGTCGGGGGAGCCACAAGGGGCCCATGAGGGTGGGGGCGTGCCCAGGGGGTAGGGTGTGCCTCCCTGCCTCGTGGCTTCCTTGAAGCTTCCCTGGCGTCTACTCCAAGTCTCCTGGATTGCTTCCGTTCTAAAAATAACCCTCCCGAAGGTTTCATTCCGTTTGGACTCTGTTTGATATTCCTTTTCTTCGAAACACTGAAATAGGCAAGAAAACGACAATTTGGGTTGGGCCTCCGATTAATAAGTTAGTCCCAAAAATAACATAAAAGTGTTTAGTAAAGCCCATAAACATCCAAAACAGATAATATAATAGCATGAATATTTCATAAATTATAGATACGTTGAAGACGTATCACAGGACACACGTGCGGGCTGAGGAGTTTGAAGAAATTTCCAAAATCTCACCCATGGGTATATATATCCCGACCTTTTCGGTGTGACCGAGTGGAACAACTCGGTGGCACTGAGATGCAAAATCGCAAGCGGTTACTGCAACTCGGTGTGACCGAAAAGTTCAAATCGGTTGCACCAAGATTGAAAGCCTAGATCAACTTAGTGATCTCGGTGTGATCGGAATGGATGACTCGGTCATACCTAAATGCACAAAGAGGTTTTGGAAGTTTAAGTCTATGACGAATCGGGGACTCCGAGTGCTCCTCACATAGAGTGGTTCGAATCTAACTTGATCAAACTTTGTGATGTAGCATGAATAGTTTGAGACAAGAAAAGCATAGATAGCTAGAGGAAGTCCTTAGGCATTCTTGTCCATTCATTTGGCAAAACATAAAAAGCCAAACAATCAAGGCAACAAATGGATGTCCTCGAATGAGTAAAATATGCAACCAACAAGCTCACACAATAAGATGGCAAATGAAATACGTGGCAAAGCATGCACAATCCCTCTAGCATCTATCAAGCAATTTGGCGATGACTAGGTCATCTATATATGAGTATATTGACTGAGGAGTCAAATGAGAACATTCGATCGTAGGTCATACTCATCGTTTAAGCACAAGTGGGGTTACCACTTTTACATAATGCATTGTTGTGTTCACATTGTTAGAATTGCTTTAGCTCAATTGATTAGAGTAAAGCTCCCCCTATATGTGATATCCCCCCTAGGAGGGATGAACTAACCTTGGGTTTTGTCGATGATGACTTCATGTAGGTGTTAAAGATGTAGGTGCTCAAAGTTGATGTAGATCATTCGGAGCAATCCTTTGGAGTGAGTTGCACTTTCAATACCTACACGGGTTAGTCCCACAAGGAACAAACAAGGATATCCACAGACATAGAGTGATATTCACATGAGATGATGTTCATGAATGCATTAGGTTACCTTGTCCCTTGTCTTACCAACAAGAGGGTTTGTGACTCCTTGAACTAGTGCAAGATATGGAACTTGTTTGCACTTGTCCTTGCCAAAATGATATGAGTGAAGTTTGTTGGCGGAGTCACCATCAAGAACTCTCTAGTTCTTCTTCTTCAGGATCCACACCATCTTGATGGGAATCCTTGGAGTTGTAGTCGTACTTGATGAAGTAGAACTTGATGTAGTCTTGGGAACCCACTTGACCAATGCCTTAAGGGCTTCTTCAAATGCATCAATCTCCTCTTGAAGCTTCTCCTTGCCCTTTAGCTTGTGGTCTTGTGGTGGAAGATCATCTTGAGCTTGTGTTCCTTGGAAAGAAGTAGGGTCATACTTCTCTTATTGAGGAACAAACTTCGTCTTGGGGTATTGATCTTCTTCCCACTCAAATCCATTGCCATTGAACTTTCGTTCAAAACCAACACCTTGAATCTTCCGATGTCTTTGTTGCTTGTGTAAAATTTCCTCAAATTGCTTACTTCCGACAAGACTCTTGTAAATACTTTTTTCTATAATTCCCTTCAATAAGCTATTTTCTTGCTCAAGTGTAACTTGGCTAAGAGAATCATTAGTGGAATCAAGAGAACTACTAGAAGCAACAACATTGGTTTTAGCATGATTATTGTTACTACTAGAAGAAGAATCTTTCTTGCTCTTGTTGCTAGGTTTAACTTGTGGCATGTAAGTAGACAAGAGTAAACGCTTGGCAATGTAAGAAGAACTTTTCTGGCGAAGATCATCATGGATTGCCTTTAAGAACTCATGCTCTTGCTCAAGGTTGAGCTTTCCAAAGTGTAGCTTCTCGTGAGTCATTAAAAGTTCTCGATGATCTTCCAAGGTAGTTTCATGAGCTAACTTAAGAGTGTTTAGTTCTTTAGTTAGATGCTCAATCTCCTTCTTATCATTGTCATTCGTTTTATCTTGATTAGCATGATTAATAGCAAGTTCATCATAGTTTTCATAACTAGAGTTATCAACAAGTAAATCATCATCACCTAGTAAATCATCTTCATCACTATTGAAATCAACATACTCGGGGTGTGATACCTTTGGGCCTTTATCCATGAAGCATCTTCCAATTCCTTCATTTGGTGAGTCAAATATGTCATAGGAGTTTGTTGACACAAGTGCTAGACCGGCAACACCTTCATCTTGAGTGTATTCAGAGTCAGAGTGGTAACTTCTTTCGGAGTGATTGTCGGAGTCGGAGTCGGATACCCATTCACCAACATGAGCTTGATGTCTTCATTTTGTGTAGCTCCTTGATGATTTGTCCTTCCTTTCTGAATCCTTGCTTCTTCGTGATGTTCTTCGTTCATAATGGTCATGTCTACTCCTTCTCTCTCTAGGTGGTGATTCTTCTCTTCTACTTCTTCTTTTGGGAGAATCTTCTCTTCTTTTGTAGGGAGCCGTACACTCATTGGATGGTGTCCGGGTCTTCAAAAATTGTAGCAATTACGTTCATGACTTGAAGATCTTTTGTCATTGTAGGACCTTGACTTGGAACTCCTTTACTTGCTTCTACTCTTGTAGAACTTGTTGAAGTTCTTCACCATTAGGCTCAATTCTTCATTGAAGGTTTGTTTTTCACTTGATGATGTGGGAGCATCACATGAGGCTTTGTAAGCACCACTTGACTTGTTGTGGAGCTCTTCCTTATCCTTAAGTGACATCTCATGAGCAACAATTCTTCCAATGACTTCCGTTGGCTTGAGATCTTTGTAATTGGGCATCATTTGGATCAATGTGCACACGGTATCATATTTTCCATCAAAGGCTCTTAGGATCTTCTTGATGATGAACCTGTCGGTCATCTCTTCACTTCCTAAGCCGGCAATCTCATTTGTGATGAGAGCAAGCCTAGAGTACATTTTAGCGACACCTTCACCATCCTTCATTTTGAACTTTTCAAGTTGACTTTGAAGCACATCCAATTTGGATGCCTTGACGGAGTCGGTACCTTCGTGCATATCAATCAAAGTATCCCAAATTTACTTTGCATTCTCAAGATGGCTGATTTTGTTGAATTCTTCAGGGCACAATCCATTGAAGAGAATATCACAAGCTTGAGCATTGTATTGCAACATCTTCAACTCTTCCACGGTAGCTTCACGGTTCTGTTCTATCCCATCAAAGAATTCACCTTGCAAGCCAATACACACAGTAGACCAAACGGCGGGGTTATGTCCAAGAATATGCATTTTCATCTTATGCTTCCAACTAGCAAAATTGGTACCATCAAAGTAAGGACCTCTACGGTGGTAATTTCCCTCGCTAGACGCCATACTCTCCTAGGTTGTGAAACCAAGGCTATGATCACCAAAAGCTATGGAAATCAAAGAAAATGGAGACCAAAGATCTGATACCACTTGTAGGATTGAAAGTATGTCTAGAGGAGGGGTGATTAGACTACTTGACAAAATAAAATCTAGACTTTTCCCAATTTTAAGTCTTGGCAGATTTTAGCAACTTAGCACTAGTCAAGTAAACAACCTAAACATGTAAGTCTACGAGTATAGCAGTGGAATGTAAAACGATTGCATATGAAGGTAAAGGGAGGAGTTTGGAGGGAGCAAACGCAATGTAGACAAGGAGATTTTTGGTGTGGTTCCGATAGGTGGTGCTATCGTACATCCATGTTGATGGAGACTTCAACCCACGATGGGTAACGATTGCACGAGTCCATGGAGGGCTCCACCCATGAAGGGTCCACAAAGAAGCAACCTTGTCTATCCCACCATGGCCATCGCCCACGGAGGACTTGCCTCACTAGGGTAGATGTTCACGAAGTAAGTGAGGGAGTCCGGGACTAAGGGGTCCTCGGGCGTCTGACCTATTGGATATGGGCTGGACTGATGGGCCATGAAGATACAAAGACCAGAGACTCTACCCGTTTCTGGATGGGACTCTCCTTGGCGTGGAAGGCAAGCTTGGCGATCAAATATGAAGATTACTTTATCTGTAACCGACCTTGTGTAACCCTAGATCCCTCTTGTGTCTACATAAACTGGAGGGCTAGGTCCGTAGATATATCCTCATAATCATAGTCAGACAGGCTAGACTTTTAGGGTTTAGCCATTACGATCTTGTGGTAGATCAACTCTTGTAACACTCATATTAATCAAGATCAATCAAGCAGGAAGTAGGGTATTACCTCCATAGAGAGGGCCCGAACCTGGGTAAACATTGTGTCCCTTGTCTCCTATTACCATCGACCTTAGACGCATAGTTCGGGACCCCCTACCCGAGATCCGCCAGTTTTGACACCGACATTGGTGCTTTCATTGAGAGTTCCACTGTGCCTTCCCCAAAAGGTTTGATGGCTCCTTCAATCATCTACAACAACATTGTCCAAGGGGAAGCCTTTCTCCCTGAACAGATCTTCGTGTTCGGCGGCTTCGCAATGCGGGCCAACTTTCTTGGCTAAATGGAGCAGATCGACAACTACGCCCCCGGCCATCAGGTCAAATTCGGGAGCTTGAACTACGTCACGGATATCCATGGAAACTTGATGTTTGACGGATTCAAGACCACGACAGTCGCTCCCCGTCACCTCGATGAACATGACTTAGATCTATCATCAGGCCATACCCAAGAAATTGCACCTATAACCGCTCTGGCCTTAGATCCGGAGCAAGCCGCGCCATCCGAGGAAAGGGAGCTCAACCCCGCTACGTAGGCCGCAGACCCTACAGCGTTGGAGCCGCACACAGACCTAACTTATGGCAATGCCTGCATTACCGGAACCTCGGACTTGTTTCCGGCTATAAGTTCCGAACTACGTGTGTCCGCGCATGTCAAGCATGATCGGTCATTGATCGCCGAATTTAGCGCTGCAGACATCTTCCGGCACTCGTCTTTGGGCGATGTGCTGAACTCATTAAAAAATCTATCCTTAGCGGGGGATTCATAGCTGAACTGTATCCGGTTCGAACTAGAAGCTAATGACAGGGAATTTCGCTTCCCACCCGCCACCCACTTTATACCCACTATCGAAGACTTAACAGATATGCTCGATTACGGCTCGGAAGACATCGATGGTATGGACAATGATGCATATGAGGAGCACGGCCAAAACCCGCCGTTCACCGGATGCTGGACGGCCACTTCTTCGTACGACGTGTACATGGTGGATACACCTAAAGAACCTAACGATGACGACAAAGAAGATCCAGTCTAGGATAAACCTCCTGGGACACAACCCAAACGCCTACGTCAGCGGCGCCACTCTAAGTCACGTCGTGCAAAATATAGCAATACTAGCACTGGAGAAGATAACACCCCGGACGGTGCTGAAGATAATGAAGACCCCGTCGAAGCAACTTCTGAACAAGAAGAACGTGAAGATGGGCAAGTTAGCCCTGATGAACAGGCCATAAACGAAGACTCGGAGGACAGCAATTATCTTCCGCTCTCCAAGAATGAGGTGAGCCTCGGCAACGAGGATTTCATCGTGCCTGAGGAACCTCTTGAGAAGGAGGGATTCAAACGTCAGCTAATAGCCACTGCAAGGAGCCTGAAAAAGAAGCAGCAGCAGCTTCAAGCTGATCAAGATTTGCTAAATGATAGATGGACTGATGTCCTGGCAGCCGAAGAATACGGCCTTAAGCGCCCAGTCAAAAGTTGCCTGAAGTGCAAATTGCTACCTCAGTTCGATGATGAGGCGCTGGAGCCCATACCATCAGCACGCAATGGGGCGGACCGACCACCATGTGGTTGGGACAAAGCGGCAACTCAAGCTGAATACCACCCCGCCCCACCTCATTATAAAGGCAAAGATCAAACAGCTCGTGGTCACACATATGGCCTTCGGCAGGACCTGAACAACAGAGCAGGACATACCAGATCGAGCTACGGATCGCGAGGACATGCCTCGACACATGTCGACGGCTATCTATTCGGACGTGACAAACCTAGTCATGCACAGGCCGAACGCCACAGACAGACTCCATCGGAGCTACGTCGTGATGCGGCCCGATGTAGAGGTGCCGCACACCCACTTTGCTTCACTGATGAAGTAATGGATCATGAATTCGTAGAAGGGTTTGAACCCGTAAACATTGAATCATACGATGGAACAACTGACCCCGCGGCGTGGATCGAGGACTTTAGTCTCCACATTCACATGGCTCATGGAGATGACCTCCACGCCATCAAATACCTCTCGCTAAAACTGAAAGGGCCAGCTCGGCACTGGTTAAACAGTCTGCCTGCAAATTCTATTGGCAGCTGGGAGGACTTGGAAGAAGCCTTCCTCGACAACTTCCAAGGTACATATGTCCGACCACCAGATGCCGATAACTTAAGTCACATAGTTCAATAGCCTGGGGAGTCAGCCAGGAAATTCTGGACTAGGTTCCTAACTAAAAATAACCAGATCGTCGACTACATGGATGCCGAGGCCCTAGAAGCCTTTAAACACAACATCCGTGACGAATGGCTCGCCTGCCACCTCGGCCAGGAAAAGCCGAAGTCCATGGCAGCCCTCACGGCACTCATGACCCGCTTTTGTGTGGGTGAGCACAGTTGGTTGGCCCGTAGCAAAAATACAGCAAATGAACGGGCACCTCCGAGGCCAAAAATAGCAGCGGCAAGCTCCGACGCAGTAGGCACAAACGCCAAAGCAATGGTGATAACACCGATGACACCACAGTCAATGCCGGATTCAGTGGATCCAAGTCCGGTTAGCGGAAGAAGCCATATAAAAGAAACAATCAAGGACCATCCAGCTTGGACCGCATACTAGATCGTCCGTGCCAGATCCATGGCACCCTAGACAAACCAGCCAATCATACCAACAGAGATTGTTGGGTTTTCAAACAGGCCGGCAAATTAAACGCCAAGAATAAGGAAAAGGGATCACAAAGCAAGGACGATGACGAAGAGCCCTGGTAGCCGAACACAGGAGGACAGAAGAAATCCCCCCCAAGGTCAAAACGGTGAACATGATATATGCTACCCACATCCCCAAGAGGGAGCGCAAGCGCATGCTCAGGGACGTCTATGCGATAGAGCCAGTTGCCCCAAAATTTAATCCATGGTCGTCATGCCTGATCACTTTCGATCGCCAGGATCATCCGACCAGTATCCGTCACGGCGGTTCAGCCGCACTGGTCTTGGACCCAATAATTGATGGGTTCCACCTGACGCGAGTCCTCATGGACGGTGGTAGCAGCCTCAACTTACTCTATCAGGATACAGTGTGCAACATGGGCATCAATCCATCACGGATCAAGCCCACAAAGACTACCTTTAAAGAAGTCATACCAGATGTAGAGGCCCGCTGTACGGGCTCAATCACACTATAGGTTGTCTTTGGATCTCTGGACAACTTCCGGAGCGAGGAGTTAATCTTTGATATGTCCCCTTTTGCAGTGGCTATCATGCACTTCTCGGACAAACCGCATTTTCTCGATTCAATGTGGTGCCACACTACGCTTATCTTAAGCTCAAGATGCCCGGACCACGAGGCATCATAACAGTTAATGGAAACATGGAATGCTCCCTCTGCACCGAGGAGCACACCGCTGCCTTTGCGGCAGAGGTATAGAGTGGCATTTTAAGCAGAACCTTAATTCAGCGGATGATCCCTCGGACACTGTCAAGAGAGTCCGGACCATTCTGCAACAGGACAGATCGGCTCATCAAGAGCTTGACTAGCAATTCAGCCTCCGTCCCAGTCCCAACCAAGTGGCGGCAATTGTACCGCGCGTACATAACTACGCACTAAAAATACCATGGGTACGGATGGAGGCATAACCAGCTTGTGATCCACAATACGACTCGACCGCCCCAGACACACATACTTTCACTATTCCCTTTTTCTGCTTTTTTCAGGTTTCTTCTTCACAGGCCTTTCCTGACGGCTCGACCACCGATTCTTTTCGAAGGATAAAAACACCAAGACGACAAGAAGCATGGACATACCGGGGAACTTTTAGGTGGTTTCTTTAACGATCCCTTTACCTGTTTTCAGGACCCACACCTAGCTCTTCCTTGGTTAAGGCATAGTAAATAGCCTTCTGCTTATTGCACTACTTGTATAAATGTGCTTCAACGCACCAGTGAAATTATAATGGAAACAGTTTACGACCCAAATTTTACGGCTCTAGCTTACGACCTTTTCTTCTTTTTCTCTTTTGAGAACTTTATCAAATAGCACCCGTACACTCTGGTACATTTCAATTTGCCAGGGGCTTCGTAGCACCCCACAACATGGCAACAAAAGTCCAAACACTTCTACAGTATAGTTCGGCACCCCGAATTTAGCACTATATGCATTGGCTCCGAATCATGTCTTCGGTCAATAGTTGGGTTGCCTGGCTCCTGTGCTTACTACCTTACGTTTCGTTGTATCGGCTAGGGTAGTAAAGGGAGAACTACTGCGATTGTGCCCCTGGTTTACCCGGATGAGCACCTTAGTAGAGAAAGCCAAAAACTGACTGTCATGATGCGGCGAGAGCCGGTCAGCTCTTCGGAGGTCTCAAATCCTTAGAGATTTTTTCCGCATTACGCGAGGGATTGGTACTTACCTGATCAAGTGTTTACAGCATCCTAGTTCGGATACTAGGGGCTGCGCCTATATTTCTATTGTCAAACTCATATGGCTACGTGAGGGTGCTAAAGCCACGTAGTTCGATTGCCTGGTTCGTCACACTAAACACCTCCTTCAAGGACCAAACAATTGGATCAAGAGTGTTTAGATTACATCCCGAACACCCCCGTCTTTCCTACGTGGGGACAGAAGCCGACGACTGGCCAACTCTCAGATTTCACATAACACGGCCGCACAGGAGGAGAAATTCTTTAAATAACAAAACATTATATTACATAACGATTTTGTGTCATCATACAAGGCAAAGTCAACATGAACGTATTCATTCGAAAATAATGTCTTGCACACATTGCATCACCACAATGCGAGACCCCTCCAGGACATCTGCAAAATACCGCTCGGGCGTGCACTGCTCCTTGCCCTCCAGCAGCCCCTCGGTCGTCAGCTTGAAGGCATCCATCTTCGCCCACCACACCTTGACGCGGGCAAAGGCCATGCGCGCACCTTCAATGCATGTCGATCGCTTGACGACGTCTAGCCAAGGACAGGCGTTCACCAGCCGCTTCACGAGCCCGAAGTAGCTGCCGGGCATAGCTTCGGTAGGCCACGGCCGGATTATCAAATCCTTCATGGCCAGTTCGGCCACCCTATATAGCTCGACCAGCTGTTTTAGCTGATCGGTGAAGGGCACTGGATGCTCTGGCGCAAGGTATTGCGACCAAAACAGCTTATCCGTTGAGCTCCCTTCTTCGGCTCGGAAAAACTCTGCAGCGTCGGACACACTGCGCGGCAGATCTGCAAACGCCCCTGGAGAACTCTGAATCCGGGTTAGTAAGAAATACTTCTTCTTCACATACTTGCTTTGCATACTAAATGCCTTACCCGCCGCGATCTTCTTGGCCTCCTGGATCTCCTGGAGGGCACCCTGGGCTTCAACTCGGGCCGCTTCCGCGCTTTGACGAGCCTTTGCAAGTTCGGCCTCTCGAGCCGAAACATCGCCCTCCAAGTTCTCATACTTCTTCACAGCATCCTGGAGCTCTTGCTGGACCTCGTTCAGCCTGGCCTTAAGCTTCTTACGAGCAGCCTGCTCCTTGACAGCTCTCCCCTCAGCTTCGGCCAGGTCCTTTTTAAGGGCCTCGACCTCAGTCGTCGCTCCTACACATATTATGACACTACGGTCAATATACATCATTTATTCTTTCCGAATATATAGCGAGTCATTACATACCTTGCTGGTCTTCCAGCTGCTTCCTCGCTTAGCCGAGCTCCTCCTCGGCCCGCTCTAGTCTCTGCATCAGTCCGGAGACTTCGGCAGTGTGTGAGGTCACGGCCAGCAACGACGCCTGCTTATTCACATTAGACACATTTTAGTTAGTTTCCTGTGAAATTTAATTGATCCTTTGTCCAGCTTATCTTTCCGAACAACGGGTAGTGTCTCAGGAGCTACTGTCTATATTGGGATTTTCCCTGTTACACGTACCTCAAAACCTGTCAACAAGCCGCTACAGGCTTCGGTTAGTCCGCTCTTGATGGACTGAACCTTCTCAATCACTGTACCCATAAGGATACGGTATTCTTCCACAATGGAAGCGCCTCGTAGCGCTTCCAGCAGATTATCCGGTGCCTCTGGTTGGACAGAGGTCACCGGTGGAATAGGCACAACCCCTTCTTTCGAAGGAGGTTGTTCACCGGATTCCGGAGCCGTATAGGTCCCCGGACTTGTATTCGGCTGGGGGTCGAATTGAGCAAGGCCCCTGTCCCCAGTCGCCATGGGGATCTGCTCCCCCATGTGTCCGGAAGCCGAGGTCTTGCCTCCTGGCGCCGCTCCGATAGCCTCCTGAACCCCTCCCTGGCCTGGGAAGGTCCTTTGGGACAGCACCTCATCGTCGCCCTTGGCCGCGGGAGAGTGAGCGGCCGCCGGTGACTCACTAGACATCGCCTTTGAATCCAACGAACCTCTTGATGAGGATCGCTGGGAGCTGTCGTGGGCCGGACTGCAATGGCATAAATTAACATATTATATTATGAAGCAAGAGAGGACGAACGCATGGACATACGTGGGTTCAGGTACTTACGACGCGGCCGGAGGCTTGTTTCGGGGGCTTCGCTCCGGGCTACTGTCAACGTCCCATGCGGAGTTATTGCGAGAGGGCCTTTCCCCATGATGGGCACCTCCGCCTCCAGATTTTTGGGGGCCGCGCTCTTCTTCCTCCCCCATCAGGGGGAGAGTCGCTCTCCTCCTCCTCCTCCTCCTCGTTGTCGTCTTCGGCGGCGGAGGAGCGGGTCAGCAGGGGTCATTCCGGACCCCCTTGGCCTTCTTCTTGGCCTTCTTCTCCGCCGCCGTATAGGGCGCCGGTACCAGCATCTTCGCCTGGCGCGGGATGACTGGTTCCTCGGGTAGAGGGGCCGGACACCGAATCCGCTCCGCTCTCTCCATCCATACCTGAAATAATATAAGTTTGGATATCCTCCTTGAAGCAAGCAAGTAGAGGATGCGTTAAAGGCTTACCTCGTTGGCAGGGTGGGTAATGCCGTGCCCGCAGTCTGAATCTATGGCTGGCGGCGTCTCGTTGCCTTTGAAGAGCAACTTCCAGGCGTCTTCGTGAGTGGTTCCGAAGAGCCTTTCCAGAGTTTGGTGCTTCTTCGAATTGAATTCCCATAAAGGGCGGCTTCGGCTTTGACATGGGAGGATCCAGCGAACTAGCATCACTTGGATTACGTCGAGGAGCTTAATGTTTTTGTCCACCATGCTTTGAATGCACATTTGCAGTGCTATCATCTCGTCTGACGAAGACCAATTTGCGCCCTTCTCAATCCAGGAGGTGAGCCGCATTGGAGCTCCGGAGTTGAATTCGGCAGCCGCGGCCCAGGTGGCGCCGCGGGGCTCTGTGATGTAGAACCACAATTTCTGCCACTCCTTGACAGTCTCCACGAATGTACTTTTTGGCCAGGAGACATTGGTCATCTTTCTCATCATGGCACCTCCACACTCCGCGTGCTGGCCATCCACCACCTTCGGCTTCACGTTGAAGACCTTGAGCCACAGCCCGAAGTGGGGTTGGATGCGGAGGAAGGCCTCACACACGACAATTAATGCCAATATGTTAAGGAAAGAGTTCGGGCCTAGATCATGGAAGTCTAGCCCGTAATAGAACATCAGCCCGCGGACGAAAGGGTGGAGTGGAAACCCTGGCCTGCGGATGAAATGAGGGATGAATACCAACCTCTCGTTGGGCTTCAGTGTAGGGACGACTTGCCCCTTGGCTAGAAGAGGTGGGTGATTTCCTTCGCTAGATACCCGGCCGCCCGAAGCTCAGTAATGTCCTTCTCCTTGATGGAGGAGGCCATCCACTTGCCTTGACCTCCGGATCCGGACATGGTTGGGTGCTTGCTCTAGGGGGGAAAGATGAGAACTTGGGCACTGGAGCTCAAGGATGGAAGGGCGGAGGAAGAGAGAAGGCGTGTGTCAAGAAGGGGAGTCTTTATCTCCTTATAAAGGCAGTAAATACTAAGCGTCTCCCCACTCGCCTTAAAACTCGCCTGTTCCCAAGGGCCGTGTAAACGGCACGGTTATATTACCCACGCTTATATTGATGAGAATCCCACAATAAGGGGACACAATCTTTGCTTTGACAAGACATGCCAATGGAAACTGCATCTCGAAATGCGAAACGGCAGACAAAAATGGTTCGACATGATGACCGGACAGATGTGATGTCATCTTGCAAAAAGTTGTCAGCAGATGGGACTCATGAAATATTATAATCCATACAGCTGTGTGTGTGGTACTTGTGTTGCAGATGCGGACACGTTCGTTTCATCCAAAGATAATCTTGGAGTATTCGGAAAGGGGAACCCGCCTTCACAATCTGCGCGCCGGACACCTCGTCATTGAAGCCTGGTTCAGGGCATACTAAGGGAGTCCGAGACTAAGGGGTCCTCGGGCATCCGACCTATTGGATATGGGCCGGACTGATGGGTCGTGAAGATACAAAGACCGAAGACTCTACCCGTGTCCGGATGGGACTCTCCTTGGCGTGGAAGGCAAGCTTGGCGATCAAATATGAAGATTCCTTTATCTGTAACCGACCTTGTGTAACCCTAGATCCCTCCTGTGTCTATATAAACCGGAGGGCTAGGTCCGTAGATATATCCTCATAATCATAGTCAAACAGGCTAGACTTTTAGGGTTTAGCCATTACGATCTCGTGGTAGATCAACTCTTGTAACACTCATATTCATCAAGATCAATCAAGCAGGACGTAGGGTATTACCTTCGTAGAGAGTGCCCGAACCTGGGTAAACATTATGTCCCCTGTCTCCTATTACCATCGACCTTAGACGCATAGTTCGGGACCCCTACCCGAGATCCGCCGGTTTTGACACCGACAGTAGGCAATCTCCTTGCCCGTACAAACTCCTTGGTTCAACTCCACAATCTTGATGGAGGCTCCCAAGTGACACCTAGCCAATCTAGGAGACACCACTCTCCAAAAGGTAATAGATGGTGTGTTGATGATGAACTCCTTGCTCTTGTGCTTCAAATGATAGTCTCCCCAACACTCAGCTCTCTCTATCTCATAGGATTGGATTTGGTGGAAAGAGGGTTTGAGTGGAAAGCAACTTGGGGAAGGCTAGAGATCAAGATTTATGTGGTTAGAATGGAATATCTTGACCTCAACACAAGTGTTGGTGGTTATTTCTCAGAAAATATATGTTGGAAGTGTAGGCATGTTCTGATGGCTCTCTCCACGAATGAAGAGTGGGTGGAGGGGTATATATAGCCTCCACACAAAATCTAACCGTTACACACAAATCACCGAACTCGGTGGGACCGAATCATGAAACTCGGACAAACTGATTTAGTTCAAAATGTGAACGTTAGGATTTTCGGTGGGACCGACATGTCAACTCGGTGGGACCGATTCCATTAGGGTTAGGGCATAACGTAATCTCGGTGAGACCGATTACAAAAACTCGGTGGGACCGATTTTGGTAATAGACAAACAGAGAGTTGGTCAGGCAAACTCGGTGGGACCGATTCGCTCATCTCAGTTAGACCGAAATGTTACAAAGGGGAAACAGAGAGTTTGCATTGCAATCTCGGTGGGACCGATCGCTCATCTCGGTTGGACCGAAACGTTACGAAGGGAAACAGAGAGGTTGCAATCCCATCTCAGTGAGACCAAGATCCCTATCGGTGAGACCGAAATGACTAGGGTTTGTGGCAGTGGCTATGTCAAGTGAACTCGGTGGCACCGGGTAGGAAATTTTGGTGGGGCCGAGTTTGACTTTTGGTTTGGGACATATGTGGATATGAGAAAGTAGTTGAGGGTTTTGGAGCATATCACTAAGCATTTTGAGCTAGTAACTCATTAAGCAACACCTCATCCCCTTTTAATAGTATTGGCTTTTCCTATGGACTCAATGTGATCTTGGATCACTAAAAGTAAAATGTAGAGTCTTGAGCTTGAACCAACATGTGTTCTTAGTATTTTGAGGGGTCCACTTTCTAATCCATACCATGCCAAACATTGAGCTCTCCTGAAATATTTATCTTGAAATAGCATTATCTCAATGGGCTATATGTGGTTAGGAATTACCAAAACCACTCAGGGATAGTTGCACTTTCAGTGTGTCCGGGGCGTTACACTTTATTACAAACATCTTACAAACAGGAGCTTCTCTCAAAGAAGCCTCATGGTTCTGATAGGGAAAAGTGTTCCCCTTGTGGGTGAAACATAATCACTGCCTCTTTTCGCCTTGTATTTTCTTCTACGAGCAACATGGAATGATAAGATATATGTGCTGAAATTTAAACTTATTCAGGGTTCGTTTGGCCTTTTTACACACTAGTTGAGTTTCCTAGGCATTTAATGTCCATAATTCATATCTAAACTTCAAATACATGCTCCAGTTCACCAAAATGGCTAGAAAAATTATACATGTGTCCTTGGGTGCATGTTTAGGTCCCATGCCAGGAATGGGAATGAATTACAACCGTACTGGCGTCCTGGCTCGTCCTCAAACATTTGGAATCTCGGTTTTTAAATCCCCGTAAATCCTAAACTCACCAGAAAGTCATGAAAGTTGGCATGGTGTCAAGTTATGGCACATATATGTCGTGGTAAAAACATTGTCCAATTTGGGCCAAGCTTTATTACAAACCTCTTACAAACCGGAGCTTCTCTCAAAGAAGCCCCGTAGTTCCGTAGGGAAACGTGTTCCCCCTGTGGGCGAAACATAATCACTGCCTCTTTTCGCCTTGTATTTTCTACTACAGGCAACATGGAACGACAGGATATCCATGCTGAAATTTAAACTTATTCAAGGTTTGTTTGGCCTTTTTATACAATAATTGAGTTTCCTAGGCATTTAATGTCCATAATTCAAATATGAACTACAAATACATGCTCCAGTTCACCAAAATGGCAACAAAAATTAGACATGTGTCCTTGGGTGCATGTTTAGATCCCATGCCAGGAATGGGAATGAATTACAACCGTACCGGCGTCCTGGCTCGTCCTCAAACATTTGGAATCTCGGTTTTTAAATCCCCATAAATCCAAAACTCACGAGTAAGTCATCAAAGGTGGCATGGTGTCACGTCATGGCACATATATGTCGTGGTAAAAACATTGCAATTTGGTCCAAACTTTATTACAAACCTCTTACAAACCAGAGCCTGTCGCAAGAACCCTCGTGGTTTCGATAGGGAAACGTGTCCCCTTGTGGGCAAAACAACAATCGCTCCCTCTTCTAGCCTTGTATTTTCTTCCACACGCAACATTGAACAAGGGGAGATTCGCGCTGAACGTACATGTGTCATTGGGTGCAAGTTTAGGTCCCATGGAATGAATGGGAATGAATTCAACTGTCTCGCTGTCCTGGCTTGGCCACAAACATTGCGAATCTCGGTTATTAAATCTCTGTAAATCCAAAACTCGCCAGGAAATCATGAAACTTGGCATGGTGTCACTACATGGCACATATAATTGTCCAATTTAGGCGAAGCTATATTACAAGCCTCTTACAAACCAAAGCTTCTCGCAACCCTCCTGGTTCCGGTAGTGAAACATGCCCCTCTTGTGGGCAAAACGATAATCGATGGCTCTTCTTGAAGGAAATATGCCCTAGAGGCAATAATAAAGTTATTATTTATTTCCTTATATCATGATAAATGTTTATTATTCATGCTAGAATTGTATTAACCGGAAACATAATACATGTGTGAATATATAGACAAACATAGTGTCACTAGTATGCCTCTACTTGACTAGCTCGTTGATCAAAGATGGTTATGTTTCCTAACCATAGACATGAGTTGTCATTTGATTAACGGGATCACATCATTAGGAGAATGATGTGATTGACTTGACCCATTTCGTTAGCTTAGCACTTGATCATTTAGTTTGTTGTTATTTCTTTCTTCATGACTTATACATGTTCCTATGACTATGAGATTATGCAACTCCCGTTTACCGTAGGAACACTTTGTGTGCTACCAAATGTCACAATGTAACTGGGTGATTATAAAGGTGCTCTACACATGTCTACGAAGGTACTTGTTGGGTTGGCGTATTTCGAGATTAGGATTTGTCACTCCGATTGTCGGAGAGGTATCTCTGGGCCCTCTCGGTAATGCACATCACATAAGCCTTGCAAGCATTGCAACTAATAAGTTAGTTGCGGGATGATGTATTACGGAACGAGTAAAGAGACTTGCTGGTAACGAGATTGAAGTAGGTATTGAGATACCGACGATCAAATCTCGGGCAAGTAACATACCGATGACAAAGGGAACAACGTATGTTGTTATGCGGTCTGACCGATAAAAGATCTTCGTAGAATATGTAGGAGCCAATATGAGCATCCAGGTTCCTCTATTGGTTATTGACCGGAGACGTGTCTTGGTCATGTCTACATTATTCTCGAACCCGTAGGGTCCGCACGCTTAACGTTATGATGACAGTTTCATTATGAGTTTATATATTTTGATGTACCGAAGGTTGTTCAGAGTCCCGGATGTGATCACGGACATAACGAGGAGTCTCGAAATAGTCGAGACATAAAGATTGATATATTGGACGACTATATTTGGACACAGGAATGGTTCCGGGAGTTATCGGATATAAAACGGAGTACCGGGGGTTATCAGAACCCCCCCCCCCTGGGGGGGTTAATGGGCCTCATGGGCCCAAAGTGGAGCAGAGGATGGGCGGCCAGGGCAGGCTGCGCGCCCCCTCCCCCTCTAGTCCGAATTGGACAAGGAGGGAGGGGCGGCGCCCCCCCTTTCCTTTCTCTCCTCTCTCCCTTCCTTCCCCCTCTCCTAGTTGGATAAGGAAAGGAGGGAGTCCTACTCCCGGTAGGAGTAGGACTCGTCCCTGGCGCGCCTCCTCCTGGCCGGCCGCCCCTCCCCCTTGCTCCTTTATATACGGGGGCAGGGGGGCACCTCTAGACACAACAATTGATCCTTGAGATCTATTAGCCGTGTGTGGTGCCGTCCTCCACCATAATCCTCGATAATATTGTAGCGGTGCTTAGGCGAAGCCCTGCGACGGTAGAACATCAAGATCGTCACCACGCCGTCGTGCTGACGGAACTCTTCCCCGACATTCTGCTAGATCAGAGTCCGGGGATCGTCATCGAGCTGAACGTGTGCTAGAACTCGGAGGTGCCGTAGTTTCGGTGCTTGATCGGTCGGGCCGTGAAGACGTACGACTACATCAACCGCGTTGTGCTAACGCTTCCGCTTCCGGTCTATGAGGGTACGTAGACAACACTCTCCCCTCTCGTTGCTATGCATCACCATGATCTTGCGTGTGCGTAGGAATTTTTTGAAATTACTACGTTCCCCAACAGTGGCATCCGAGCCTAGGTTTTATGCGTTGATGTTGTGCACGAGTAGAACACAAGTGAGTTGTGGGCGATATAAGTCATACTGCTTACCAGCATGTCATACTTTGGTTCGGCGGTATTGTTGGATGAAGCGGCCCGGACCGACATTACGCGTACGCTTACGCGAGACTGGTTCTACCGACGTGCTTTGCACACAGGTGGCTGGCGGGTGTCAGTTTCTCCAACTTTAGTTGAACCAAGTGTGGCTACGCCCGGTCCTTGCGAAGGTTAAAACAGCACCAACTTGACAAACTATCGTTGTGGTTTTGATGCGTAGGTAAGAACGGTTCTTGCTAAGCCCGTAGCAGCCACGTAAAACTTGCAACAACAAAGTAGAGGACGTCTAACTTGTTTTTGCAGGGCATGTTGTGATGTGATATGGTCAAGACATGATGCTAAATTTTATTGTATGAGATGATCATGTTTTGTAACCGAGTTATCGGCAACTGGCAGGAGCCATATGATTGTCGCTTTATTGTATGCAATGCAATTGCGCTGTAATGCTTTACTTTATCACTAAGCGGTAGCGATAGTCGTGGAAGCATAAGATTGGCGAGATGACAATGATGCTGCGATGGTGATCAAGGTGTCGCGCCGGTGACGATGGTGATCATGACGGTGCTTCGAAGATGGAGACCACAAGCACAAGATGACGATGGCCATATCATATCATTTATATTGATTGCATATGATGTTTATCTTTTATGCATCTTATCTTGCTTTGATTGACGGTAGCATTATAAGATGATCCCTCACTAAATTATCAAAGTATAAGTGTTCTCCCTGAGTATGCACCATTGCGAAAGTTCTTCGTGCTGAGACACCACGTGATGATCGGGTGTGATAGGCTCTACGTTCAAATACAACGGGTGCAAAACAGTTGCACACGCGGAATACTCAGGTTTAACTTGACGAGCCTAGCATATAACAGATATGGCCTCGGAACACGGAGACCGAAAGGTCGAGCGTGAATCATATAGTAGATATGATCAACATATTGATGTTCACCATTGATACTACTCCATCTCACGTGATGATCGGACATGGTTTAGTTGATTTGGATCACGTGATCACTTAGAGGATTAGAGGGATATCTTTCTAAGTGGGAGTTCTTAAGTAATATGATTAATTGAACTTAAATTTATCATGAACTTAGTACCTGATAGTATCTTGCTTGTCTATGTTTGATTGTAGATAGATGGCTCGTGCTGTTGTTCCGTTGAATTTTAATGCGTTCCTTGAGAAAGCAAAGTTGAAAGATGATGGTAGCAATTACACGGACTGGGTCCGTAACTTGAGGATTATCCTCATTGCTGCACAGAAGAATTACGTCCTGGAAGCACCGCTAAGTGCCAAGCCTGCTGCAGGAGCAACACCAGATGTTATGAACGTCTGGCAGAGCAAAGCTGATGACTACTCGATAGTTCAGTGTGCCATGCTTTACGGCTTAGAACCGGGTCTTCAACGACGTTTTGAACGTCATGGAGCATATGAGATGTTCCAGGAGTTGAAGTTAATATTTCAAGCAAATGCCCGGATTGAGAGATATGAAGTCTCCAATAAGTTCTATAGCTGCAAGATGGAGGAGAATAGTTCTGTCAGTGAACATATACTCAAAATGTCTGGGTATCATAATCACTTGACTCAACTGGGGGTTAATCTTCCTGTTGATAGTGTCATTGACAGAGTTCTTCAATCACTGCCACCAAGCTACAAAAGCTTCGTGATGAACTATAATATGCAAGGGATGAATAAGACTATTCCTGAGCTCTTCGCAATGCTAAAAGCCGCGGAGGTAGAAATCAAGAAGGAGCATCAAGTGTTGATGGTCAATAAGACCACCAGTTTCAAGAAAAAGGGCAAAGGGAAGAAGAAAGGGAACTTCAAGAAGAACAGCAAACAAGTTGCTGCTCAGGAGAAGAAACCCAAGTCTGGACCTAAGCCTGAGACTGAGTGCTTCTACTGCAAGCAGACTGGTCACTGGAAGCGGAACTGCCCCAAGTATTTGGCGGATAAGAAGGATGGCAAAGTGAACAAAGGTATATGTGATATACATGTTATTGATGTGTACCTTACTAATGCTCGCAGTAGCACCTGGGTATTTGATACTGGTTCTGTTGCTAACATTTGCAACTCGAAACAGGGGCTACGGATTAAGCGAAGATTGGCTAAGGACGAGGTGACGATGCGCGTGGGAAATGGTTCCAAAGTCGATGTGATCGCGGTCGGCACGCTACCTCTACATCTACCTTCGGGATTAGTATTAGACCTAAATAATTGTTATTTGGTGCCAGCGTTGAGCATGAACATTATATCTGGATCTTGTTTGATGCGAGACGGTTATTCATTTAAATCAGAGAATAATGGTTGTTCTATTTATATGAGTAATATCTTTTATGGTCATGCACCCTTGAAGAGTGGTCTATTTTTGATGAATCTCGATAGTAGTGATACACATATTCATAATGTTGAAATCAAAAGATGCAGAGTTGATAATGATAGTGCAACTTATTTGTGGCACTGCCGTTTAGGTCATATCGGTGTAAAGCGCATGAAGAAACTCCATACTGATGGACTTTTGGAACCACTTGATTATGAATCACTTGGTACTTGCGAACCGTGCCTCATGGGTAAGATGACTAAAACGCCGTTCTCCGGTACTATGGAGAGAGCAACGGATTTGTTGGAAATCATACATACAGATGTATGTGGTCCAATGAATGTTGAGGCTCGTGGCGGATATCGTTATTTTCTCACCTTCACAGATGATTTAAGCAGATATGGGTATATCTACTTAATGAAACATAAGTCTGAAACATTTGAAAAGTTCAAAGAATTTCAGAGTGAAGTTGAAAATCATCGTAACAAGAAAATAAAGTTTCTACGATCTGATCGTGGAGGAGAATATTTGAGTTACGAGTTTGGTCTACATTTGAAACAATGCGGAATAGTTTCGCAACTCACGCCACCCGGAACACCACAGCGTAATGGTGTGTCCGAACGTCGTAATCGTACTTTATTAGATATGGTGCGATCTATGATGTCTCTTACTGATTTACCGTTATCGTTTTGGGGTTATGCTTTAGAGACGGCTGCATTCACGTTAAATAGGACACCATCGAAATCCGTTGAGACGACGCCTTATGAACTATGGTTTGGCAAGAAACCAAAGTTGTCGTTTCTGAAAGTTTGGGGCTGCGATGCTTATGTGAAAAAGCTTCAACCTGATAAGCTCGAACCCAAATCGGAGAAATGTGTCTTCATAGGATACCCAAAGGAGACTGTTGGGTACACCTTCTATCACAGATCCGAAGGCAAGACTTTTGTTGCTAAATTCGGAGTTTTTCTAGAGAAGGAGTTTCTCTCGAAAGAAGTGAGTGGGAGAAAAGTAGAACTTGATGAGGTAATTGTACCTACTCCCTTATTGGAAAGTAGTACATCACAGAAACCGGTTTCTGTGACACCTACACCAATTAGTGAGGAAGCTAATGATAATGATCATGAAACTTCAGATCAAGTTACTACCGAACCTCGTAGATCAACCAGAGTAAGATCCGCACCAGAGTGGTACGGTAATCCTGTTCTGGAAGTCATGCTACTAGATCATGATGAACCTACGAACTATGAAGAAGCGATGGTGAGCCCAGATTCCGCAAAATGGCTAGAAGCCATGAAATCTGAGATGGGATCCATGTATGAGAACAAAGTGTGGACTTTGGTTGACTTGCCCGTTGATCAGCAAGCAATTGAGAATAAATGGATCTTCAAGAAGAAGACTGACGCTGACGGTAATGTTACTGTCTATAAAGCTCGACTTGTTGCAAAAGGTTTTCGACAAGTTCAAGGGATTGACTACGATGAGACCTTCTCACCCGTAGCGATGCTTAAGTCTGTCCGAATCATGTTAGCAATTGCCGCATTTTATGATTATGAAATTTGGCAAATGGATGTCAAAACTGCATTCCTGAATGGATTTCTGGAAGAAGAGTTGTATATGATGCAACCAGAAGGTTTTGTCGATCCAAAGGGAGCTAACAAAGTGTGCAAGCTCCAGCGATCCATTTATGGACTGGTGCAAGCCTCTCGGAGTTGGAATAAACGCTTTGATAGTGTGATCAAAGCATTTGGTTTTGTACAGACTTTTGGAGAAGCCTGTATTTACAAGAAAGTGAGTGGGAGCTCTGTAGCATTTCTGATATTATATGTGGATGACATATTATTGATTGGAAATGATATAGAATTTCTGGATAGCATAAAGGGATACTTGAATAAGAGTTTTTCAATGAAAGACCTCGGTGAAGCTGCTTACATATTGGGCATTAAGATCTATAGAGATAGATCAAGACGCTTAATTGGACTTTCACAAAGCACATACCTTGACAAGGTTTTGAAGAAGTTCAAAATGGATCAAGCAAAGAAAGGGTTCTTGCCTGTGTTACAAGGTGTGAAGTTGAGTAAGACTCAATGTCCGACCACCGCAGAAGATAGAGAGAAAATGAAAGATGTTCCCTATGCTTCAGCCATAGGCTCTATCATGTATGCAATGTTGTGTACCAGACCTGATGTGTGCCTTGCTATAAGTCTAGCAGGGAGGTACCAAAGTAATCCAGGAGTGGATCACTGGACAGCGGTCAAGAACATCCTGAAATACCTGAAAAGGACTAAGGATATGTTTCTCGTATATGGAGGTGACAAAGAGCTCATCGTAAATGGTTACGTTGATGCAAGCTTTGACACTGATCCGGACGATTCTAAATCGCAAACCGGATACGTGTTTTACTGAACGGTGGAGCTGTCAGTTGGTGCAGTTCTAAACAAAGCGTCGTGGCGGGATCTACATGTGAAGCAGAGTACATAGCTGCTTCGGAAGCAGCAAATGAAGGAGTCTGGATGAAGGAGTTCATATCCGATCTAGGTGTCATACCTAGTGCATCGGGTCCAATGAAAATCTTTTGTGACAATACTGGTGCAATTGCCTTGGCAAAGGAATCCAGATTTCACAAGAGAACCAAGCACATCAAGAGACGCTTCAATTCCATTCGGGATTTAGTCCAAGTGGGAGACATAGAAATTTGCAAGATACATACGGATCTGAATGTTGCAGACCCGCTGACTAAGCCTCTTCCACGAGCAAAACATGATCAGCACCAAGGCTCCATGGGTGTTAGAATCATTACTGTGTAATCTAGATTATTGACTCTAGTGCAAGTGGGAGACTGAAGGAAATATGCCCTAGAGGCAATAATAAAGTTATTATTTATTTCCTTATATCATGATAAATGTTTATTATTCATGCTAGAATTGTATTAACCGGAAACATAATACATGTGTGAATACATAGACAAACATAGTGTCACTAGTATGCCTCTACTTGACTAGCTCGTTGATCAAAGATGGTTATGTTTCCTAACCATAGACATGAGTTGTCATTTGATTAACGGGATCACATCATTAGGAGAATGATGTGATTGACTTGACCCATTTCGTTAGCTTAGCACTTGATCGTTTAGTTTGTTGCTATTGCTTTCTTCATGACTTATACATGTTCCTATGACTATGAGATTATGCAACTCCCGTTTATCGGAGGAACACTTTGTGTGCTACCAAATGTCACAACGTAACTAGGTGATTATAAAGGTGCTCTACACGTGTCTCCGAAGGTACTTGTTGGGTTGGCGTATTTCGAGATTAGGATTTGTCACTCCGATTGTCGGAGAGGTATCTCTGGGCCCTCTCGGTAATGCACATCACATAAGCCTTGCAAGCATTGCAACTAATAAGTTAGTTGCGGGATGATGTATTACGGAACGAGTAAAGAGACTTGCCGGTAACGAGATTGAAGTAGGTATTGAGATACCGACGATCAAATCTCGGGCAAGTAACATACCGATGAGAAAGGGAACAACGTATGTTGTTATGCGGTCTGACCGATAAAAGATCTTCGTAGAACATGTAGGAGCCAATATGAGCATCCAGGTTCCTCTATTGGTTATTGACCAGAGACGTGTCTCGGTCATGTCTACATTGTTCTCGAACCCGTAGGGTCCGCACGCTTAACGTTACGATGATAGTTTCATTATGAGTTTATATATTTTGATGTACCGAAGGTTGTTCGGAGTCCCGGATGTGATCACGGACATAACGAGGAGTCTCGAAATAGTCGAGACATAAAGATTGATATATTGGACGACTATATTCGGACACAAGAATGGTTCCGGGAGTTATCGGATATAAAACGGAGTACCGGGGGTTACTGGAACCCCCCCCCCCCCCCCGGGGGTTATTGGGCCTCATGGGACCAAAGTGGAGCAGAGGATGGGCGGTCAGGGCAGGCTGCGTGCCCCCTCCCCTCTAGTCCGAATTGGACAAGGAGGGAGGGCGGCGCCCCCCTTTCCTTTCTCTCCTCTCTCCCTTCCTTCCCCCTCTCCTAGTTGGATAAGGAAAGGAGGGAGTCCTACTCCCGGTAGGAGTAGGACTCGTCCCTGGCGCGCCTCCTCCTGGCCGGCCGCCCCTCCCCCTTGCTCCTTTATATATGGGGGCAGGGGGGCACCTCTAGACACAACAATTGATCCTTGAGATCTATTAGCCGTGTGCGGTGCCTCCTCCACCATAATCCTCGATAATATTGTAGCGGTGCTTAGGCGAAGCCCTGCGACGGTAGAACATCAAGATCGTCACCACGCCGTCGTGCTGACGGAACTCTTCCCTGACATTCTGCTGGATCAGAGTCCGGGGATCGTCATCGAGCTGAACGTGTGCTAGAACTCGGAGGTGCCGTAGTTTCGGTGCTTGATCGGTCGGGCCGTGAAGACGTACGACTACATCAACCGCGTTGTGCTAACGCTTCCGCTTCCGGTCTACGAGGGTACGTAGACAACACTCTCCCTCTCGTTGCTATGCATCACCATGATCTTGCGTGTGCGTAGGAATTTTTTTGAAATTACTACGTTCCCCAACAGTGGTATCAGAGCCTAGGTTTTATGCGTTGATGTTGTGCGCGAGTAGAACACAAGTGAGTTGTGGGCGATATAAGTCATACAGCTTACCAGCATGTCATACTTTGGTTCGGCGGTATTGTTGGATGAAGCGGCCCGGACCGGCATTACGCCTACGCTTACGCGAGACTGGTTCTACCGACGTGCTTTGCACACAGGTGGTTGGCGGGTGTCAATTTCTCCAACTTTAGTTGAACCAAGTGTGGCTACGCCCGGTCCTTGCAAAGGTTAAAACATCACCATCTTGACAAACTATCATTGTAGTTTTGATGCGTAGGTAAGAACGGTTCTTGCTAAGCCCGTAGCAGCCACGTAAAACTTGCAACAACAAAGTAGAGGACGTCTAACTTGTTTTTGCAGGGCATGTTGTGATGTGATATGGTCAAGACATGATGCTAAATTTTATTGTATGAGATGATCATGTTTTGTAACCGAGTTATCGGCAACTGGCAGGAGCCATATGGTTGTCGCTTTATTGTATGCAATGCAATTGCGCTGTAATGCTTTACTTTATCACTAAGCGGTAGCGATAGTCGTGGAAGCATAAGATTGGCGAGACGACAACGATGCTACGATGGTGATCAAGGTGTCGCGCCGGTGACGATGGTGATCATGACGGTGCTTCGAAGATGGAGATCACAAGCACCAGATGATGATGGCCATATCATATCACTTATATTGATTGCATGTGATGTTTATCTTTTATGCATCTTATCTTGCTTTGATTGACGGTAGCATTATAAGATGATCCCTCACTAAATTATCAAAGTATAAGTGTTCTCCCTGAGTATGCACCGTTGCGAAAGTTCTTCGTGCTGAGACACCACGTGATGATCGGGTGTGATAGGCTCTATGTTCAAATACAACGGGTGCAAAACAGTTGCACGCGCAGAATACTCAGGTTTAACTTGACGAGCCTAGCATATAACAGATATGGCCTCGGAACACGGAGACCGAAAGGTCGAGCGTGAATCATATAGTAGATATGATCAACATATTGATGTTCACCATTGATACTACTCCATCTCACGTGATGATCAGACATGGTTTAGTTGATTTGGATCACGTGATCACTTAGAGGATTAGAGGGATATCTTTCTAAGTGGGAGTTCTTAAGTAATATGATTAATTGAACTTAAATTTATCATGAACTTAGTACCTGATAGTATCTTGCTTGTCTATGTTTAATTGTAGATAGATGGCTCGTGCTGTTGTTCCGTTGAATTTTAATGCATTCCTTGAGAAAGCAAAGTTGAAAGATGATGGTAGCAATTACACGGACTGGGTCCGTAACTTGAGGATTATCCTCATTGCTGCACAGAAGAATTACGTCCTGGAAGCACCGCTAAGTGCCAAGCCTGCTGCAGGAGCAACACCAGATGTTATGAACGTCTGGCAGAGCAAAGCTGATGACTACTCGATAGTTCAGTGTGCCATGCTTTACGGCTTAGAACCGGGTCTTCAACGACGTTTTGAACGTCATGGAGCATATGAGATGTTCCAGGAGTGGAAGTTAATATTTCAAGCAAATGCCCGGATTGAGAGATATGAAGTCTCCAATAAGTTCTATAGCTGCAAGATGGAGGAGAATAGTTCTGTCAGTGAACATATACTCAAAATGTCTAGGTATCATAATCACTTGACTCAACTGGGGGTTAATCTTCCTGTTGATAGTGTCATTGACAGAGTTCTTCAATCACTGCCACCAAGCTACAAAAGTTTCATGATGAACTATAATATGAAAGGGATGAATAAGACTATTCCTGAGCTCTTCGCAATGCTAAAAGCCGCGGAGGTAGAAATCAAGAAGGAGCATCAAGTGTTGATGGTCAATAAGACCACCAGTTTCAAGAAAAAGGGCAAAGGGAAGAAGAAAGGGAACTTCAAGAAGAACAGCAAACAAGTTGCTGCTCAGGAGAAGAAACCCAAGTCTGGACCTAAGCCTGAGACTGAGTGCTTCTACTGCAAGCAGACTGGTCACTGGAAGCGGAACTGCCCCAAGTATTTGGCGGATAAGAAGGATGGCAAAGTGAACAAAGGTATATGTGATATACATGTTATTGATGTGTACCTTACTAATGCTCGCAGTAGCACCTGGGTATTTGATACCGGTTCTGTTGCTAACATTTGCAACTCGAAACAGGGGCTACGGATTAAGCGAAGATTGGCTAAGGACGAGGTGACGATGCACGTGGGAAATGGTTCCAAAGTCGATGTGATCGCGGTCGGCACGCTACCTCTACATCTACCTTCGGGATTAGTATTAGACCTAAATAATTGTTATTTGGTGCCACCATTGAGCATGAACATTATATCTGGATCTTGTTTGATGCGAGACGGTTATTCATTTAAATCGGAGAATAATGGTTGTTCTATTTATATGAGTAATATCTTTTATGGTCATGCACCCTTGAAGAGTGGTCTATTTTTGATGAATCTCGATAGTAGTGATACACATATTCATAATGTTGAAATCAAAAGATGCAGAGTTGATAATGATAGTGCAACTTATTTGTGGCACTGCCGTTTAGGTCATATCGGTGTAAAGCGCATGAAGAAACTCCATACTGATGGACTTTTGGAACCACTTGATTATGAATCACTTGGTGCTTGCGAACTGTGCCTCATGGGTAAGATGACTAAAACGCCATTCTTCGATACTATGGAGAGAGCAACGGATTTGTTGTAAATCATACATACAGATGTATGTGGTCCAATGAATGTTGAGGCTCGTGGCGGATATCGTTATTTTCTCACCTTCACAGATGATTTAAGTAGATATGGGTATATCTACTTAATGAAACATAAGTCTGAAACATTTGAAAAGTTCAAAGAATTTCAGAGTGAAGTTGAAAATCATCGTAACAAGAAAATAAAGTTTCTACGATCTGATCGTGGAGGAGAATATTTGAGTTACGAGTTTGGTCTACATTTGAACAATGTGGAATAGTTTCGCAACTCACGCCACCCGGAACACCACAGCGTAATGATGTGTCCGAACGTCGTAATCGTACTTTATTAGATATGGTGTGATCTATGATGTCTCTTACTAATTTACCGTTATCGTTTTGGGGTTATGCTTTAGAGACGGCTGCATTCACGTTAAATAGGACACCATCGAAATCCGTTGAGACGACGCCTTATGAACTGTGGTTTGGCAAGAAACCAAAGTTGTCGTTTCTGAAAGTTTGGGGCTGCGATGCTTATGTGAAAAAGCTTCAACCTGATAAGCTCAAACCCAAATCGGAGAAATGTGTCTTCATAGGATACCCAAAGGAGACTGTTGGGTACACCTTCTATCACAGATCCGAAGGCAAGACTTTTGTTGCTAAATACAGAGTTTTTCTAGAGAAGGAGTTTCTCTCGAAAGAAGTGAGTGGGAGAAAAGTAGAACTTGATGAGGTAACTGTACCTACTCCCTTATTGGAAAGTAGTACATCACAGAAACCGGTTTCTGTGACACCTACACCAATTAGTGAGGAAGCTAATGATAATGATCATGAAACTTCAGATCAAGTTACTACCGAACCTCGTAGATCAACCAGAGTAAGATCCGCACCAGAGTGGTACGGTAATCCTATTCTAGAAGTCATGCTACTAGATCATGATGAACCTACAAACTATGAAGAAGCGATGGTGAGCCCAGATTCCGCAAAAAGGCTAGAAGCCATGAAATCTAAGATGGGATCCATGTATGAGAACAAAGTGTGGACTTTGGTTGACTTGCCCGTTGATCGGCAAGCAATTGAGAATAAATGGATCTTCAAGAAGAAGACTGACGCTGACGGTAATATTACTGTCTATAAAGCTTGACTTGTTGCAAAAGGTTTTTGACAAGTTCAAGGGATTGACTACGATGAGACCTTCTCACCTGTAGCGATGCTTAAGTCTGTCCGAATCATGTTAGCAATTGCCGCATTTTATGATTATGAAATTTGGCAAATGGATGTCAAAACTGCATTTCCTGAATGGATTTCTGGAAGAAGAGTTGTATATGATGCAACCATAAGGTTTTGTCGATCCAAAGGGAGCTAACAAAGTGTGCAAGCTCCAGCGATCCATTTATGGACTGGTGCAAGCCTCTCGGAGTTGGAATAAACGCTTTGATAGTGTGATCAAAGCATTTGGTTTTGTACAGACTTTTGGAGAAGCCTGTATTTACAAGAAAGTGAGTGGGAGATCTGTAGCATTTCTGATATTATGTGGATGACATATTATTGATTGGAAATGATATAGAATTTCTGGATAGCATAAAGGGATACTTGAATAAGAGTTTTTCAATGAAAGACCTCGGTGAAGCTGCTTACATATTGGGCATTAAGATCTATAGAGATAGATCAAGACGCTTAATTGGACTTTCACAAAGCACATACCTTGACAAGGTTTTGAAGAAGTTCAAAATGGATCAAGCAAAGAAAGGGTTCTTGCATGTGTTACAAGGTGTGAAGTTGAGTAAGACTCAATGTCCGACCACCGCAGAAGATAGAGAGAAAATGAAAGATGTTCCCTATGCTTCAACCATAGGCTCTATCATGTATGCAATGCTGTGTACCAGACCTGATGTGTGCCTTGCTATAAGTCTACCAGGGAGGTACCAAAGTAATCCAGGAGTGGATCACTGGACAGCGGTCAAGAACATCCTGAAATACCTGAAAAGGACTAAGGATATGTTTCTCGTATATGGAGGTGACAAAGAGCTCATTGTAAATGGTTACGTTGATGCAAGCTTTGACACTGATCCGGACGATTCTAAATCGCAAATCGGATACGTGTTTTTACTGAACGGTGGAGCTGTCAGTTGGTGCAGTTCTAAACAAAGTGTCGTGGCGGGATATACATGTGAGGCAGAGTACATAGCTGCTTCGGAAGCAGCAAATGAAGGAGTCTGGATGAAGGAGTTCATATCCGATCTAGGTGTCGTACCTAGTGCATCGGGTCCAATGAAAATCTTTTGTGACAATACTGGTGCAATTGCCTTGGCAAAGGAATCCAGATTTCACAAGAGAACCAAGCACATCAAGAGACGCTTCAATTCCATTCAGGATTTAGTCCAAGTGGGAGAGATAGAAATTTGCAAGATACATACGGATCTGAATGTTGCAGACCTGGTGACTAAGCCTCTTCCACGAGCAAAACATGACCAGCACCAAGGCTCCATGGGTGTTAGAATCATTACTGTGTAATCTAGATTATTGACTCTAGTGCAAGTGGGAGACTGAAGGAAATATTCCCTAGAGGCAATAATAAAGTTATTATTTATTTCCTTATATCATGATAAATGTTTATTATTCATGCTAGAATTGTATTAACCGGAAACATAATACATGTGTGAATACATAGACAAACATAGTGTCACTAGTATGCCTCTACTTGACTAGCTCGTTGATCAAAGATGGTTATGTTTCCTAACCATAGACATGAGTTGTCATTTGATTAATGGGATCACATCATTAGGAGAATGATGTGATTGACTTAACCCATTTCGTTAGCTTAGCACTTGATCGTTCAGTTTGTTGCTATTGCTTTCTTCATGACTTATACATGTTCCTATGACTATGAGATTATGCAACTCCCGTTTATCGGAGGAACACTTTGTGTGCTACCAAACATCACAACGTAACTGGGTGATTATAAAGGTGCTCTACACGTGTCTCCGAAGGTACTTGTTGGGTTGGCGTATTTCAAGATTAGGATTTGTCACTCCGATTGTCGGAGAGGTATCTCTGGGCCCTCTCGGTAATGCACATCACATAAGCCTTGCAAGCATTGCAACTAATAAGTTAGTTGCGGGATGATGTATTACAGAACGAGTAAAGAGACTTGCCGGTAACGAGATTGAAGTAGGTATTGAGATACCGACGATCAAATCTCGGGCAAGTAACATACCGATGACAAAGGGAACAACGTATGTTGTTATGCGGTCTGACCGATAAAAGATCTTCGTAGAATATGTAGGAGCCAATATGAGCATCCAGGTTCCTCTATTGGTTATTGACCGGAGACGTGTCTCGGTCATGTCTACATTGTTCTTGAACCCGTAGGGTCCGCACGCTTAACATTACGATGATAGTTTCATTATGAGTTTATATATTTTGATGTACCGAAGGTTGTTCGGAGTCCCGGATGTGATCACGGACATAACGAGGAGTCTCGAAATAGTCGAGACATAAAGATTGATATATTGGACGACTATATTCGGACACATGAATGGTTCCGGGAGTTATCGGATATAAAACGGAGTACCGGGGGTTACCGGAACCCCCCCCAGGGGGGGTTAATGGGCCTCATGGGCCCAAAGTGGAGCAGAGGAGGGGCGGCCAGGGCAGGCAGTGCGCCCCCTCCCCCTCTAGTCCGAATTGGACAAGGAGGGAGGGGCGCCCCCCCTTTCCTTTCTCTCCTCTCTCCCTTCCTTCCCCCTCTCCTAGTTGGACAAGGAAAGGAGGGAGTCCTACTCCCGGTAGGAGTAGGACTCCTCCCTGGCGTGCCTCCTCCTGGCCGGCTGCCCCTCCCCCTTGCTCCTTTATATACGGGGGCAGGGGGGCACCTCTAGACACAACAATTGATCCTTGAGATCTATTAGCCGTGTGTGGTGCCCTCCTCCACCATAATCCTCGATAATATTGTAGCGGTGCTTAGGCAAAGCCCTGCAACGGTAGAACATCAAGATCGTCACCACGCCGTCGTGCTGAGGAACTCTTCCCCGGCATTCTGCTGGATCGGAGTCCGGGGATCGTCATCGAGCTGAATGTGTGCTAGAACTCGGAGGTGCCGTAGTTTCGGTGCTTGATCGGTCGGGCCGTGAAGACGTACGACTACATCAACCGCGTTGTGCTAACGCTTCCGCTTTCGGTCTACGAGGGTATGTAGACAACAGTCTCCCCTCTCGTTGCTATGCATCACCATGATCTTGCATGTGCGTAGGAATTTTTTTGAATGTGGATCATATAACTATCCCTCAACATGCAACAAAGAGTCACTCCAAAGTCACTAATAGCGGAGAACAAATGAAGAGATTATTGTAGGGTACGAAACCACCTCAAAATTATCCTTTCTGATCGATCTATTAAAGAGTCCGTAGTAAAATAACACGAGGCTATTATTTCCATTCGATCTATCCTAGAGTTTGTACTAGAATGAAACCTTAAGACACAAATCAACCAAAACCCTAATGTCACCTCAAGTATCTGTGGGTATGATTATACGATATGCATCACACAATCTCATATTCATCTATTCAACCAACACAAAGAACTTCAAAGAGTGCCCCAAAATTTCTATCGGATAGTTAAGACGAAAATGTGTGACAACCCCTATGCATAAGTTCACAAGGTCACGGAACTCGCAAGTTGATCACCAAAACATACATCAAGTGGATCACGTGAATATCCCATTGCCACCACAGATAAGCACATGCAAGACATACATCAAGTGTTCTCAAATCCTTAAAGACTCAATCCGATAAGATAACTTCAAAGGGAAAACTCAATCCATTACAAGAGAGTAGAGGGGAGAAACATGATAAGATCCAACTATAATAGGAAAGCTCGCGATACATCAAGATCATGTCGAATCAAGAACACGAGAGAGAGAGAGAGAGAGATCAAACACATAGCTACTGGTACATACCCTCAGCCCCGAGGGTGAACTACTCCCTCCTCGTCATGGAGAGCGCCGAGATGATGTAGATGGCCACCAGTGATGGATCCCCCCTTCGGCAGGGTGTCGGAACAGGGTCTCGATTGATTTTTGGTGGCTACAGAAGCTTGCGGCGGCGGAACTCCCGATCTAGGTTATTTTCTGGAGGTTTCTGTGTTTATAGGAATTTTTGATGTAGGTCTCACATCACTGGGGTCTCCGAGTCATCCACGAGATAGGGGGACGCGTCCAGGGGGTAGGGCGCGCCCCCACCTCGTGGATGGCTCGAGGCTCTTCTGGCCCAACTCTTTTACTCCGGGGGCTTCTTTTGGTCCATAAAAAATCATTAAAAATTGGCACGTCAATTGGACTCCGTTTGGTATTCATTTTCTATAAAACTCAAAAACAAGGAAAAAACAGAAACTTGCACTAGGCTCTAGGTTAATAGTTTAGTCCCATAAATCATATAAATGAATATAAAACATCCTAGATGGATAATATAATAGCATGTAACAATCAAAAATTATAGATACGTTGGAGACGTATGAAGCATCCCCAAGCTTAATTCATGCTCGTCCTCGAGTAGGTAAATGATAAAAATAGAATTTTTGATGTGGAATGCTACCTAACATATTTTTCAATGTAATTTTCTTTATTGTGGCATGAATGTTCAGATCCGAAAGATTCAAGACAACAGTTTAATATTGACATAAAAATAATAATACTTCAAGCATACTAACCAAGCAATTATGTCTTCTCAAAATAACATAGCCAAAGAAAGATCATCCCTACAAAATCATGTAGTTTGGCCATGCTTCATTTTTGTCATACAAAATGCTCCCATCATGAAAAACCTCGATGACAAGCCAAGCAATTGTTTCATACTTTAGCATTCTCAAACTTTTTCAACTTTCACGCAATATATGAGCGCGAGCCATGGACATAGCACTATAGGTGGAATAGAACGGTGGTTGTGGAGAAGATAAAAAGGAGGAAGATAGTCTCACATCAACTAGGCGTATCAATGGGATATGGAGATGCCCACCGATAGATATCAATGTGAGTGAGTAGGGATTGCCATGCAACGGATGCACTAGAGCTATAAGTGTATGAAAGCTCAACAAAAGTAACTAAGTGGGTGTGCATCTAACTTGCTTGCTCACGAAGACCTAGGGCAATTTGAGGAAGCCCATCATTGGAATATACAAGCCAAGTTCTATAATGAAAAATTCCCACTAGTATATGAAAGTGACAACATAAGAGACTCTCTATCATGAAGATCATGGTGCTACTTTGAAGCACAAGTGTGGAAAAAGGATAGTAACATTGCCCCTTCTCTCTTTTTCTCTCTTTTTTTTGTTTGGGCCTTTTTATGGCCTCTTTTTTCGTCTGGAGCCTCATCCCGACTTGCGGGAGAATCATAGTCTCCATCATCCTTTCCTCACATGGGACAATGCTCTAATAATGAAGATCATCACACTTTTATTTACTTACAACTCGATACTTAGAACAAAACATGACTCTACGTGAATGCCTCCGGCGGTGTACCGGGATGTGCAATGAATCAAGAGTGACATGTATAAGAAATTATGAATGGTGGCTTTGCAACAAATACAATGTCAACTACATGATCATGCAAAGTAATATGACTATGATGAAGCGTGTCATAATAAACAGAACGATGGAAAGTTGCATGGCAATATATCTCAGAATGGCTATGGAAATGCCATGATAGGTAGGTATGGTGGATGTTTTGAGGAAGGTAAATGATGGGTTTATGGTACCGGCGAAAGTTGTGCGGCACAAGAGAGACTAGCAATGGTGGAAGGGTGAGAGTGCGTATAATCCATGGACTCAACATTAGTCATAAAGAACTCACATACTCATTGCAAAAATCTACAAGTCATCAAAACCAAGCACTACACGCATGCTCCTAGGGGGGATAGATTGGTACGAAAAGACCATCGCTAGTCCCCGACCGCCACTCATAAGGAAGGCAATCAAAGAACACCCCATGCTTCAAATTTGTCACACAACGGTTACCATATGTGCATGCTGCGGGACTTGCAAACCTCAAGACAAGTATTTCTCAATTTCACAATTACTCAACTAGCATGACTCTAATATCACCATCTTTATATCTCAAAACAATTATCAAGTATCAAACTTCTCAAAGTATTTAATGCACTCTATATGAAAGTTTTTATTATACCCATCTTGAATGCCCATCATATTAGGACTAATTTTATAACCAAAGCAAATTACCATGCTGTTTAAGACTCTCAAAATAAGTATAAGTTAAGCATGAGAGTTCATCTATTTATTCAAAATAAAACCACCGCCGTGCTCTAAAAGATACAAGTGCAGCACTAGAGCAAACGACTAACTACTCCAAAAGATATAAGTGAAGATCAATGAGTAGTTGAATAATTATGTAACTATGTGAAGACTCTCTAACATTTAAGAATTTCAGATCTTGGGATATTATTCAAACAGCAAGCAAAACAAAACAAAATGACATTCCAAAAACAGCACACATCATGTGAAGAAGCAAAAACTTAGGCTCAACCGATACTAACCGATAATTGTTGAAGAAGAAAGGTGGGATGCCTACCGGGGCATCCCCAAGCTTAGATGCTTCAAACTTCTTGAAATATTATCTTTGGGTGCCTTGGGCATCCCCAAGCTTGAGCTTTTGTGTCTCCTTAATTCCTCTATATCACGGTTTTCCTAAATCTCAAAAGCTTCATCCACACAAAACTCAACAAGAACTCGTGAGATAAGTTAGTATAAACCAATGCAAAAACCTTATCATTCTCTACTGTAGAGAATCACTAGAATTATTACTCAACATTGCATACTAAATGCCTCTGCATATTTAATACTCCTATCCTCAAATAGAATCATTAAACAAGCAAACATATGCAAACAATGCAAACATAACAGCAATCTGCCAAAACAGTACAGTCTGTAAAGAATGCAAGAGTATCAATACTTCCCTAACTCCAAACATTATGAAAGTTTACCACACTGGAGAAAATTTATCAGATCTCATTTTGCAAAAAGTTTCAACATTTCATCACATTCTGACTTTTCTAGGGAATTTTTGCAACATCGGTAAACTTTCTATTTTCAAACAGCAACATGTATACTTGCAAAATAAGCATGGCAAAGGCTATCATTGCCACTTTTACTGAAATAAAAGATGCAAAACATTATTCTAAATAACAGCAATCAAATACTAATAAAATAAAATGATGCTCCAAGCAAAACACATATCATGTGGTGAATAAAAATATAGCCTCAAGTAAAGTTACCGATGGACGAAGACGAAAGAGGGGATGCCATCCGGGGCATCCCCAAGCTTAGGCTCTTGGTTGTCCTTGAATATTACCTTGGGGTGCCTTGGGCATCCCCAAGCTTAGTATCTTGCCACTCCTTATTCCTTAGTCCATCAAATCTTCACCCAAAACTTGAAAACTTCACAACACAAAACTTAACGGAACTTTGTGAGATAGGTTAGTATGATAAAGAACAAACCATTTCACTTTTGGTGCTGTCAAAGACAAGATTCATAATTGTTCTCATACAATTCCTACTGTAGCATATCATTTTCACAATTTATATTGAGCAATATAAGCCATGGAAACTAGAAAACAAGCAAACTATGCATTGAAAACAGAATCTGACAAAAACAGAACAGTCTGTAGTAATCTGTACTCCAACCATACTTCTGCTACACCAAAAATTCTGAAAAACTAGGAAAACCTGAATAATTTGTCTATTAATCTTCTTCAAAAATAATCAGCATTTTATCACGCTTCTGTTAAAAATGAGAATTGTTTACCTGGGCGCAAAAGTTTCTGTTTTTCAGCAAGATCAAATCAACTATCACCGTAAGCCACCCCAAAGGTATTACTTGGCACTTTATTGAAATAAAAGCAATAAAACATGATTACTACAGCAGCCTAATCATGTGAACACACAAAAACAGTAGGTAAAAATGTTGGGTTGTCTCCCAACAAGCGCTTTTCTTTAATGCCTTTTTAGCTAGGCATGATGATTTCAATGATGCTCACATAAAAGATAAGATTTGAAATATAAAGAGAGCATCATGAAGAATATGACTAACACATTTAAGCCTAACCCACTTCCTATGCATAGGGATTTTGTGATCAAACAACTTATGGGAACAAGAATCAACTAGCATAGGAAAGCAAAACAAGCATAGCTTCAAGATTTTAAGAACATAAAGAGGAAACTTGATATTATTGCAATTCCTACAAGCATATATTCCTCCCTCATAATAATTTTCAGTAGCATCATGAATGAATTCAACAATATAACCATCACATAAAGCATTCTTTTCATGATCTACAAGCATCGAATTTTTATTACTCTCCACATAAGCAAATTTCTTCTCACAAATAGTAGTGGGGGCAAACTCAACAAAATAACTATCATGTGAGGCATAATCCAATTGAGAGTTAAAATCATGATGACACATTTCATGGATATCATTATTCTTTATAGCATACGTGTCATCACAAAATAACTATTATTCTTTATAGCACTGGGCTCTAGGTTAATAGGTTAGTCCCAAAAATCATATAAAATAGCATATAAATGCATATAAAACATCCTAGATGGATAATATAATAGCATGGAACAATCAAAATTTATAGGTACTTTGGAGACGTATCAGCAACAAGGCCGCCCATGCTCACCGGGAAGCGAGCTCTTTGACCTCCATTGATGGGTTAATTAAAGCACCTAGACAGAGGGATTTTCTTGTGATCCCATGGCAGCATTTGCTTTGTTCGTGTTTTCAACTCGTATTCCGACCTAATTGAAATTGCCACATAGGGCAACGGATAATACGATGACAAATAAAATGGCAACTGATAATACGACAACAAATTTACAATGACGCAGATAATAATTGTCTTGCATATTCCAGATAATTTAAAATGCCACATGCGGCAAATCTCGGAAGACGCGGGGGCAAGAGAAGAAGGAAATCGCAGACAATGATCTGGGTCGCTACTGTCTCTACTCGTCGATGGATCACCGGGCGGCGACATCCTCCAGCTCCTTCTTCAATTCCTCACGACTTTGCTTGAAAGCAGCCACAGATTCCTCCACCTCCTGCTCGCGCTCAATCCTGAGCTTCCTCAAGTCACCCATCAGTTCCTCGACGATCGCTGTCAGCGTCATCCCCGAGGCACTGCTCTACTCATCCAGCACCTTCCAGCCGGAGGCCTCCTCCTCCTTCTTAGCGAGCGCCTTGAGGAGCTCCGCATTGTCACCCATGAGTTGCTCGACGAGGCCAGTTGCCTTGTCAACCACTGATCTCGAGCAGCTTCATCAAGCCGTCGACCAGCTCCTGCCGCTCAATGAGGCCAGCGAGATGTTGGGGAACATAGCATGCAATTTTAAAAAATCCTATGATCATGCAAGATCTATCTAGGAGATGCATAGCAACGAGAGGGGGAGAGTGTGTCCACGTACCCTCGTAGACCGAAAGCGGAAGCGGTAGGTTAACGCTGTTGATGTAGTCGAACGTCTTCGCGATCCAACTGATCAAGTACCGAACATATGACACCTCCGAGTTCAGCACATGTTTAGCTCGATGATGTCCCTCGAACTCTTGATCCAGCAGAGGGTCGAGGGAGAGTTTCGTAAGCACGACGGCATGGTGACGGTGATGGTGATGTGATCCGCGCATAGCTTTGGCTAAGCACTATGTGAATATGACCGGAGGAGTAAACCATGGAGAGAGACGCCGCACACGGCTTGGAACAATTGGTGTGTCTTCAAGGGGTGCCCTTCCCGTGTATATAAAGGAGGGAGAGGAGGTGGCCGGCCACTAGGGGTGCGCCAAGGGGGGAGTCCTGCTAGGACTCCACTCCTAGTAGGATTCGGCCCCCCTTTTTTCCTTCTCATGGAGGGGGAAAGATTGAAGGGAGAGGGAAGAGGAGAATCAAAAGGGGGGGCGCAGCCACCCCTTGTGTGCTGCCTCCCCTCTCCCTTATGGCCCATGTAGGCCCAATACTTCCCCTGGGGGTTCCGGTAACCCATCGGTTCTCCGAAAAATACCCGAACCATTCCGAAACCATTCCGGTGTCCAAATATCATCATCGAATATATCAATCTTTACCTCTCGACCATTTCACGTCTCCTCTTCATGTCCATGATCTCATCCGGGACTCCGCACAAACTTCGGTCACCAAAACACATAACTCATAATATAAATCGTCATCGAATGTTAAGCGTGCGGACCCTACGGGTTCAAGAACTATGTAGACATGACTGAGACATATCTTCGGCCAATAACCAATAGTGGAACCAGGATGCTCATATTGGTTCCTACATATTCTATGAAGATCTTAATCGGTCAAACTGCAATGACAACATACATTATTCCCTTTGTCATCGGTATGTTACTTGCCTGAGATTCGACCGTCGGTATCCTGATACCTAGTTCAATCTCGTTACTGGCAAATCTCTTTACTCATTCCGTAATGCATCATCCTGCAACTAACTCATTAGTCACATTGCTTGCAAGGCTTATAGTGATGTGCATTACTGAGAGGGCCTAGAGATACCTCTCCGATATTCGGAGTGACAAATCCTAATCTAGATCTATGCCAACCCAACAAACACCTTGTTCGCACACGAACATGTCACCGTGTACCTCCAACGCCGGGGGTGATGCACCACAGCTCACGTCGAAGGAGACCCGTCCGGAAGCGCGGTACACAAGCAATCCGGCGGGCGCTTTTGATGACCCAAAACCCCACGCGCCCGGGAGGGACCCCGTCAGGGCGCGCGGCGGCTATGGGCTGCCCTAGGTCGACATGATCGCCCCTAGGGCCTCAAGGTTCGCCGCCCTGCACCAAGAAGAACAGACGAAGAACGAGGAAGAAGAAGAACTAGGGTTAGGGAGAAAAGATAAAAGATAAAAAGTGGTAGATGATTTGATCGATTGTGTGTTGTTCAATCGGCCGTCACCCCTTAATAAATATATAAGAGGCGGCTGGACTTCCCGTGCAAGGAAAAGGCTTGGATTCATGTCCAAAACCCTAGTCAAATTCGGATTGGTTTTATCCGAACTTTCCAAAACTGTTCGGTTTAAACTAGCTGCATCTTGAGGGTCTTTTTTGTGGCGGTAAACGATCTCGGATGAAAACGAGCCCAAAAGCAATCTTGACCGTTTCGACGAGACGAACAACTTTCATGTTGAAGGGTTTTTTATCAGAGGTCATTTTGAGGGTTAAATAGGTCGCGCAAAATAGGCTATTCCCTCGCGCTACCCATCAGACATGTGTGTGGTGGGGCGCGCCACATCTCGCCTCGTGACAGGGCTGCACTACGATTGCTCTAACTTTTGCATACGAACTCGGATTTGGATGATTTTTATATCAAAATCAATCGTTTCGATGAGACGAAGACAAACTGTGTAGATCATTTTTCCATTTGAGGTCGTCTTGGGGGCCTAATCGGCCAAACTGTACTCTGAATATAAGATCTTAGTACTATGAGCATAGTTTCGGCCTTCGAGATGAAATCGGACGGCGATGACCCAAACTTCAATGATGTTCATATCAATAATACGGAACTCTTCCATGTAGATCACTTATCCATTTTAGGCCATCTTAAATAAGTTCTTGACCGTGCCAAAATCTGGTGTCAACACATGCCCCACTGTTTTTCGACAAAGCTTGTGTGCCGAAAAATAACTTGCACATAGATTGCTCTAAGACGATGTCAACACTACATCGGCCATTTTGCATATGCTTAGGACAATAACTTTATATCGGCCATTGCTTGTGTGAATATTTTGATGCAAGCTTGGGTGACTTTCCCAACTTCATTAATCCGACTATAAAGTTCCATAGGTATGCATGTCAAGAGCATCCATCAACCATATTGTCCACCCTTCTGCTAGGATCTTGCAGATAATCAACAATGAACTTTCTCGAATTCTTACTTTGTCTGCATAAAAGTTTCATTAGTGGCCGAGGTAGTGAGCTCCAATTCGGCCTTACCTATGTTGGCAAGAATAAGCATCGGCTATTGGTAGATATGCAATACACCATGACGGACATGGTAGCCGGATGCTTGCTATGTCAACTCTCTTCAATTGACATGTCTAAATATATGAACAATTTTAATGCAACCCAAGGTAAATTTTGCATCTAGACATACCCCAAGATAAACTATAAGTGATTCGTCAAAAAATTGATAACCGTTGGATACTTGTTGCACTACTCATAACGAATCACCAAAAGCCTCAATATGTATAGCACCTATAGCAAGTAAAAGAGTCAATCCGAATAGCAATGCATATTCGGCCTTGATTAATCGTGCATAAAAATATTCTAAGCGGCACGAGGCTTCAAAAATAGTACCATAAAGAGATATATAAACAACACCAACACTTTGGCCATTGCTATGAATTGAACCATCAAAACATAATCTCCATAGTACTAGAGAGACAAGGCTAATATTAATATTATGCATGACATTAATCTGATGTTTAGTAATAAAATCAGCTATGATTTGGCCTCTTATAGATCTCAAAGATGCATAAGCCAAATCATATCCAAACAAAGTATAAGCCCACTAGCCAATTCTGCAGCTATGAATTGGTCTATGCAGCATATATTCAATGACATCCGTCATGATGTCTCAACTCCATTCAATCATAATATAGGCATACATATAAATTTCCATGAGCACGTACCTTGTCTCACTCTCCAATCGAACTAAGGACGATGTTAGAATACTACACCGGCCATGCGTTGACATAATCTTAGGACGATAGATAAATATTGGCCATTACCATGTAAACTTCATTCAAAGCACATATAGCCGAAATAAACAAATGAAATGACAAATCAAGTATTTTGGTCCTTTGGATCAGCAAGAAACTTTTAGCTAATCAAATGTATAGCGACTTGGCAATACCCTTTCATGATGTAATAAATTATATTGCATCCATGGATTATAATAAGCCCATTGAAGGTAACCAATCATACCTGATGACAAATTCCATGGCATAAGCATCAACGGCATAGTTGAAGAATATGGATAATGTGTGGACCGAAGATGTTGAAACCTTTGGCTTGGTCCTTCATAGTTTTCACTCTTTTCCTTCTTCATTTTTGTCGCACGTCGTGTAATGGATGCTTTCACATAATTCTTATTTTGAGCACTTCCTTTGGGAACCCATGCCATGTTCCTTTCTTCAAGGTCTTGTGCACTAAGTTTTTGTAATTCCCTCTTTTGTCAATAGGATAAGCCGAGTGGGCATCTCGGCTGTGATTCTGTTTTGACCAATGGCAATTCCTTTTTGGCCTTGTGCACTCTCAACTTCTTTTCTTCAGATTTGGCACTTCGACTCTCAATAATTGGTTGCTTTGTCTCATTGTCTTTAGTAGCCAATGTCAACACATTAATTGGCTCTTTTTCATTTGAGATCAAATCCGAAGTTGCACTCTTACGACCATCTCTTTTAACACGGTAAACTTGCTTGACCACCTCTTTCTTCTTCCTTGAGCTCTGGACCGATTCCTTATGATTGAAGAGGTCTTTAACATGTGATTGTTCAAATGTTGATCTTCTCGGAGCTGCATAATATTGGTGAGATGGTCTAAAATAAGAAGGAGAATGTGCCCTTGTATCATACCTGTCCCATGATGGATATGGATCTATATGAGCATAGGGAGGCATCCACGGCATTGGCATTGGCGGCCTGAAATAAGGATATGAATATGTTGCATTAAAATTCTCACTTTGCCAATACCAATCCTCATATTTGCGCCTTGGGGGTGATCTTGGTTTCTTTCCAGGATTGGGCCGGTAAGCATTCTTCTCTTCACTATTCTTTTGATATTTATCCAATAGTTTAGCAAAGGTGATTTTTGATCTCTTACACTTGCGCTTATTTCGGTCTTTGTTTTCTTTTGATTTGCTTTTGTCGATCATTGGATTTGCTTGCTGCCCCCCAGTCCTTGGCATCTCCATTGTAACTTCGACGGAATTCTCACCCTCAAGATTATGTTCATTATGCTCTTCAACAACTTGATTACTTGAAAGCTCGATCCCATCACCTGTAGTTTTTACCTTCTCTTTAAATGGATCGGCTTGAAGCAGCCAACGCAAAAACCTTTTGCCATCAGGACCAATTGGAATAGACACGTCATCTGTTGGTTTCTCAACAAATTTTAATCGTCCTTTATCAATGGCCGATTTAACTATTTGACGAAACATGTTGCAATCCTCAAAATCATGCTTGGACGAATCATGCAACTTACAATACATTCGTCCCTGGACAAATGGCTCAACATGGTGATCAAGAATTCTAATATAATTATTTCTCAACAAAAAATCAAATATTTGATCACACATGCTGGAATTGAAGGTATACTTCATGTTTTTTAGCCGATCTTGTTGTGTGAACGGCTTTGGAGATAAGCAAACGAATGGTTCAGATTTGGAATCTCCCCATTCAGCTATGCATTGTGTTTTACACTCTATCTCCGATGTATTTGTCGGATTTCGGGTTCCGGCAGACCATTGAGGTTCTAACACTGGGGTGCGCACGGAGATTTTGCCCCCTACCTACCTGCACCCCTCCGCCATGCTAGGATCTAAACTAAGGAAAGAACAACACAAGAGACACAGGGTTTATACTGGTTCGGGCCACCGTTGTGGTGTAATACCCTACTCTAGTGTGTGGTGTGGTGGATTGCCTCTTGGGCTGATGATGATGGACAATACAAGGGAGAACAGCCTCGCGAGGGTCTGTTCTTGGCTGGGGCGATGAACTGCTCGTAGGAGTTCAGTCACTTTTCTCTCTCTCTCTCTCTGCTTTCCTCCAACGGACCGACCCTGATTTCGACCCCATCTTGTTTCTGGGTTGGCTGATTCTCGATCCCCCTACCCTGGGGGTGGCTAGTCCTATTTATAGGAGCCCTGGTCCTCACCCCAAATATTGAGCGGGAAGGGAGCCAACAATGGCGGGCTAATTTGAAGGAGGACAGCAAGTATCAGCTATCCTGACAAAAGCAGTCTTCGCCTGTGCTAAGCTCTGGTGATGACACCGTCTTGGGCTCCACGGTGACCTCCGTCTCGTAGTCCTCCTGGTCTTGGTCTCGTTGCACCGAAATGGCAACCTTTGCCTGATGCCTCGGTACTCCGCGGCTGCGCTTGCCCCCTTTACACCAAAGAGGGAAGGAGGATGCTGCGCGGGCTGGCACCCGCCTGGCGCCCTGAGTCGTCATGGCTTGCGTCACGGGCACCTCGTGAGGTACCCCGCCTTGATCTCTCCGCCTCCTCATGAGCCAGCCTGATGAGACCGTGCCTGAGGAAGCTCCGCGTCGTCTGCCCTGCGAGGCTTGGCCCCTCGTGAGGGTCTTGGGTTTGTGTTGGTGAAGACGAGCCGTGCTGGCCCCCCCCTTTGAGCCAGCCGCAGGCCGCAGGCAGGCAAGTCTGGGGACCCCTGTTCCCAGAACGCCAACAGTAGCCCCCGGGCCCAAGGCGCGCCCGGACTTGGCCGTGCAGGGAGGCAGAAGGGCAAGAGCGAAGCGCCGCGGGCCCTAACAGCCTGCGGCCTTGGGCGCCGCGTGGCGGTTGACTGGACGTGGGCGTCTCCACTTCCCCATGATGCCTCGGCAACTGCACGGATTGGTCAAGTTCCTGCATGCAAAAACGGGTCATGATTACCTGCGATCATGGAGGCCGGCGGTTGGCCTTCGCCGGCCATAAGTACGGAACGGCGTGCGCCCTTCCAGTCCACCCCTCCTTGCTTCTCCTTCTTCCCGATCCTTGCTCCGTCTTGCCGCGATGGCTCCGATCCGCCGGTTCTCGACGGTAGAGAAGGGAAAGGCTCCCCGAGAGGGGCCAGACCCTCTCCCGCCGAAGAAACGGCTCATCCCCCGTGGCCCGGACGAAGGGGCCCTTCAGGTGGTGCCGAGGCCTTGGGGCGAGCAGGCGCCGCCGGGGTTCCCGCTTCCATTGTACGCCCACATCGAGGGCCCCGAAGGAGTTGATGCTGACCGCCACGAGCGGCACCGCCGTCGGCGCCGCCGGGTCACTAAGGTGTGGGTCGTCCCCCCTGGGGTCCACACCGAGGGCTCCTTCCAAGAGTTCGTGCTCCACGTCGCCATTCCTCTTCAGTCTTGGATCCGCCTTCCTCCCTTCTTCGCCTCCATCATCCCGCAGGGGGAGCCCCTGGAGCTCTGGCTACAGCACGCCGCCTGCAGCACCCTAGCAACCGAGGCAGAGGTCGCGGTCATCACCCCGGGCGAGGTCTACATGACCCGGGGCTGGAGGGAGATCGCCCGGGTTTGCAGGACAAGGGGAGTCTTCGCGATCCACTTGGACTACGACGGTGCTTCGGTGATGCTCTTCAAGGTCTTCGATGCGAGCGGGCGCCGGCTAGAGTGCTGCCCCGGGGAAGGTGGCCAGCGCCCTGCTTTGACGAGGACTGGGCACGCCACCCACTCCCTTGGAGGCTCCTCAGGTGGTGGAGGCGTCGGAGGTTCCAGCGACTCCGGCGAGCTCTTCGCAGCTCCGGAGACGAGCGACGACAGCTATGAGCCCCCGAGCCAGCGCCGCTCCTGGAGCAGGGTGGGCTCGTTAGGCCGCCGCCGACTCTGATCTGGATGGGGTTGGCGTCGGTGCTTGACGGCCCACTGTTGATGATGGCGTCTTTTGCAGGGACGTGCGTAGTTTGTGTCCCTTTAGGATCCGTTCCCTGCGAGGAATCAAAAACGCATCCCGTAGGGGCTTGTAAGGTGCGTGTGACCCTGTCTTGTATATATAACCCCTGTCATAGAATTGCGCGAGTTGCTCATTCCATCTTAGCTTAGTCCTCCCTTTCGAACCTCACGAGGGCTTGGTGCTCTGCGCCGATAGGTTCCAGTCCCAAGGCGGCTTCAGCCATCGCTGGTATGCCAGGTCGCGATGCCGTGGTCAAGGCCAGGAGGTGAGCGACCCGGAGTCCGGTAGGAGCCCCTGAGTCGTGATACTCAGAAGGTCCCCTTTGGCGCCCAAGCAGCCGTCGTTCGGTGAGAAAGGAGAGCGGCGTCGCTAACATGGGATAGCATTAGGTGCGGGGATGGTGCCACGGTAGCTGGCGCTTCCGGGCAATGACTTATCTCGAGGATCAGGGGCCGCTCCCTGGTGTGTCGCCGGGTTCGTGCATCGACAGGCGCGAGGTTGCTTGGCGAGGTCCTCGTGTATCTCTCCCCTCTCACTTTTGCTCCCCTTTATGCTCTACGTCCTCGGGTCCCGGCCCTCAAGCGAGTCTCAGCCGTCGCTGGTATGCCAGGTCGCGATGTCGTGGTCAAGGCCAGAGGGTGAGGGCTGGAGAGCCAGTAGGAGCCCTGAGTCGCGATGCTCAGGGACCCCTCCTTTAACATGCAAGCGGTTCACGCGGACGAGAGCGAAGGAGACACCGCAAGGGCCTCGCCTGACGCAGCTCCTTCGGAAGGTCCTGCAGGTCCATCATAGAAGAAGCAAAGGGTTGCCATGACAATTGACGGTCGGCCGTGGGTTGCTTCCGAGGGGTAGTGAGGCGCTGAAGGCTTGACAAGGTGACGCTATGCGGGGCTGCCGTGGCCAGAGCTCAGCCATCCAGGTTTGTCGGCGTTGCAGGGACGGACCCATGCGCAAGTGTCATGCCGTTTGGGAGCAGCTTCGTTAGTTGGCGTCAGCTGAGCAGGCAACTGGGTAAAACACATTAGCCGCGAAGGAGTGGATTCATTCAAAGAGATGTTGGGAATGCGGACATCACTGGGTCAGGCCCGAGCGACTTGGGGGGGGGGTCATGCGGCCCGAGGGGCGGCCCCAACAAGGTAAGCTAACAACATGGAATAAAGGGATACACGCCGCAGGGACGGACCCACGCGGCCTGGGAATAATGCAGCCCTGGGGGCGCTCCCAGCTGGCAGTAAAACTCGAAAGATGTCACCTGATGATGTTGAGGACGAAGGGGTGTTGGTGTAGCAGGCTCGGTGGGCTACGGGAGCCGATCCTCACGAGCCCCCAGGCCCAGGGGCCTCGGGAGGCTCTGGAGGTCTGGCGGCTCCTCGCGGGCCATCTCCATCTCTGCCAGGGCTGCGGAACGCCTGGCCTCTCGTGCCTCCGTGATGCCCCTCATGAGGCGCTGGTACGCGTCAGCCACGTTCGGCAAGCCGTAAGGCATGCAAACGTAGCTGTGGGGTGGACCTCCGCAGCGCCCCACTCGCTAGGGCCAGAGGCGCTCCAGAGAGGCGACCCGGTTGAGCCCTGGTATGTCGATGCAGACGCGCAGCCCACCATCCTCGCCTGGATGGGGGGCCACTGCTGGCAAGCGGCATCCGCCTTTCATGACTCTTGACTCCTGTTGCTCCTGAATGGCCTTGCTGACGAACTCCCGAGGATCTGGATCTCCTTGCCTTGCTCCTTCTCGAGGGAAACGTGCTTCAAAACACGCCTCCATGTGGTGCCAAGCGCCTCGTGACCCTAGCCAGGTCGGTGGCCCTCCAGGGAGAGCCCCCGAGCCCTGCCTGAGGAGGGCGCCAGGCGCGCTTTCCTATGCGATGGAGGGAGGCTCCCCCTGGGCAGGCGCGGGCCCAGAGGGGCCTGCCTCCTAAGTGGTCGTGTCGGACGATGTCTTCTTCTTCTTCAGGGTGGTCTCGGGAGGCCTCCTGCTTCCACGATCCGGGTCTTCCAGTGACGCGGCCTGAAAGGCTCGTTCCAGGGAACACACCGTATCCTTCTCTTCACAGGGCACCGTGATGACTCCGCCGCTTCCTGGCATCTTGAGGACGTTGTAGTCGTGGTGAGTTACGGCCATGAACTTGGCCAGCGCCGGGTACCCAAGGATGGCGTTGTATGGCAGGCGAACGTGAGCGACGTCGAAGTCGATGAGCTCGGTGCGGTAGTTGTCGCGTGCCCCGAAGGTGACAGGGAGGCGGACCTGCCCAATCGGGACCGTGGAGCCGTCAGTGATACCAGAGGAGGGCTTGGTTGGCTGAAGCTGGCTGTAGGGCACTTGGAGGTTGTTGAACGTCTCCACGGACAGGACGTTGAGCCCTGCCCCTCCATCGATGAGGGTCTTGGTGACCACCATGTTGCTGATGATTGGGGAACAAAGCATCAGGAGGACTCCGGCTGTAGCCGCACACTTGAGATGATCTGTTGAGCTAAACGTGATGGCGCACAACGACCACCTGAGGGGGCGCGTGGCTTCGAGCCTGGGGAGGACTGCATTCACCTCGCGGGCGAACTGCTTGAAGATGCGCTGAGAGGCTGGGGCTTGTGCTCCGCCCAAGATGCAGGCGGTCGCGCGCGGCTCCTGGAAGCCCCCAGCCTCCTCATCCTGGTGGCGGTCCTCGTTTCTCCTTGGCTATGGCGGCAGCGGTGGGAGGCCTGCGTTGCCTTGCGGGAGATCCTCGCGAGGCTGATCCCTCCAGTCTCCCTCACGAGGCTGATCCCTCCATCCTCTCTCGTGAGGCGGGTCTTGCCAGCGATCCTCGCGAGGTTGGTCGCGCCACCCTTGGCGTGGCCCACGGTCTTCCCAGCGTCCTGCGTTTCTTCCTCCTCCTCGGCCGTAGCCCCGGTCACCGCGGTCAGGGCGACGGCCGATCCTTCCTTCTCGCATGGCTCGGAGTTCTTAACATTCGTTGGTGTTGTGGGTGTGGAGGTCGTGGTACACATAGTACCAGCTGCCCTTGGAGGGTTCAGGCTGATCTCTGCCCCGCTTGGTGTCTGGTTCTGCCGCGAGCACGGCAGCCCCCTTGCGCTTCACGTCCTTGGCCTTGGGCTTCTTCTCTTCTGGGTCCGCGGTAGGCAGCTCGAGGAGGGAGAGACGCCCTTCCTCAGCCCTGGCGCACTTGTTTGCTAAGTTGAACAGCTCCAAGGAAGTGCACAGGTCTTCATGCATCGCCAGCTCCTCCTTCATCTTGACGCGCGCACGCCGTCGGAGAAGGCCGAGATGATGGCCTCCTCAGTCACCTTGGAAATCTTGACGCGTGCGTTGTTGAAGCACTGGATGTACTTCTGCAGGGTTTCCTCGGGCTGTTGCTTGATGCGGCGCATGTCGCTCACGGTGGGTGGCCAGTCGCGAGTGCCATGGAAGTTGGCGATGAAGCGGGTGCGCATCTCCTCCCAGGATGAGATTGTGCCTGGAGCCAGGATCAGGAGTCAGGTGCGGGCCTCGTCCTTGAGTGCCATGAGGAACCAGTTCACCATGACCTTCTCGTCTCCGTTGGCAGCTTCGATGCCTAGCTCGTAGAGCTGGAGGAACTCTGCAGGATCAGACATGCCGTCGTAGCGAGGAGGCAGGTCTAGCTTGAACTTGCCGGGCCATGCTATGCTGCGTAGTTCGGTGGTGAAGGCACGGCAGCCTACTGTGGCCACGGGAGGCCTTGGGTGACGGAGAGCCTGGTCTTGCATGTCCCCACGCGCTGCAGCTGGGAGCAACGCGGGGTCTTGACGCGCGGGAGCAGGAGCATGGTCGCGACGTGCTGGAGCAGGGAGCGCCCGGGCAGCTTCTTGCGGGCGAGGGACTTCCTGGCAGCTCTGCTCTTGCTGTGCTGGCGCCTGACGGAGCGGGTTCCGCCCGGGGCCACGCGCCCTGGGGTCATGGCGTCTTCTTGAGGAGGAGGCGGCCGGGGCGCCGCCGGAGCCTTGTCGCCCACGCGGGGTGGGGTGCGGTGCAATGGAATGGACGACGCAGGAGAGCCCCCTGCGGCACGGACGAGCTCGGCGACGCGGTCGAGCCATTCTTCGTAGACGTCGTCGACGGGATAGTAGCGCAGGAGCTCGTTTGCCGTGATTAGTGCAGCTCGAGCCTCCATGGGCGCGCGGAGCGCGCAGGACGATGAACCAGCTGCGGTGAGCGAGGGAGTTGCGGTGCGGCCGTCTTGCCGCACAGACGGATGCTGGGACGATGCTTGCCGCTCATCCCCTTCCGGGCCGGTGGCAGCGTTCACGGAAGGTGACGGGGAATGGCATGGATGCCTGCCGATAGGGGCCGTCTGGGCGATGCAGGAAGCGAGTGCGGCCTGGCGCTCGGCGCGGGCCCGACGAGCGTCAGACATGGGCATGACGGTCGGAGGAGAACGGGGCGGTGGAAGACGAATTCCGGTGCACCCCTACCTGGCACGCCAAATGTCGGATTTCAGGTTCCGGCGGACCCTTGAGGTTCGAACACTGGGGTGCGCGCGGAGATTTCGCCCCCTACCTACCTGCACCCCTCCGCCATGCTAGGATCTAAACTAAGGAAAGAACAACACAAGAGACACAGGGTTTATACTGGTTCAGGCCACCGTTGTGGTGTAATACCCTACTCCAGTGTGTGGTGTGGTGGATTGCCTCTTGGGCTGATGATGATGGACAATACAAGGGAGAACAGCCTCGCGAGGGTCTGTTCTTGGCTGGGGCGATGAACTGCTCGGAGGAGTTCAGTCACCTTTCTCTCTCTCTCTCTCTCTCTCTCTCTCTCTCTCTCTCTCTGCTTCCCTCCAACGGACCGACCCTGATTTCGACCCCAGCTTGTTTCTAGGTTGGCTGATTCTCGATCCCCCCTACCCTGGGGTGGCTAGTCCTATTTATAGGGGCCCTGGTCCTCTCCCCAAATATTGAGCGGGAAGGGAGCCAACAATGGCGGGCTAATTTGAAGGGGGACAGCAAGTATCAGCTATCCTGACAAAAGCAGTCTTCGCCTATGCAAAGCTCTGGTGATGACGCCGTCTTGGGCTCCACGGTGACCTCCATCTCGTAGTCCTCCTGGTCTTGGTCTCGTTGCACCGAAATGGCAACCTTTGCCTGATGCCTCGGTACTCCGTGGCTGCGCTTGCCCCCTTTACACCAAAGAGGGAAGGAGGACGCTGCGCGGGCTGGCACCCGCCTGGCGCCCTAAGTCGTCATGGCTTGCGTCACGGGCACCTCGTGAGGTACCCCGCCTTGATCTCTCCGCCTCCTCGTGAGCCAGCCTGATGAGGCCGTGCCTGAGGAAGCTCCGCGTCATCTGCCCCACGAGGCTTGGCCCCTCGCGAGGGTCTTGGGTTTGTGTTGGTGAAGACGGGTCGTGCTGGGCCCCCCCTTTGAGCCACACCGCGGGCCGCGGGCAGGCAAGTCTGAGGACCCCCGTTCCCAGAACACCGACAGTATTTGGATAAGATATTATATTAGCATCGGTTTTCTCAATAGAATTTAACCTTGGCTTTAAATTTCTGAAACGAAGATATTTAGAACATAGATGTCTCAGTTGAGACCAAGTGTAAGCCAAGTAAGAAATAAGCAAAGCTACCCAATTAGATATGAGCTTTAGATAAAGCAATGGGGAAAGCCTTGGCTGCAATAATTTTTCACTATCAGTCTTTCTGAATGGTGCATATGTTGACCGATATGCTTTGTGACAATCTGATTGCTAACAAATAAATTACCCTTCTTCATTGGTCTCTCAATATTTCTTATGAAGATTTTTCTAATATATGCATCAACAACTAAGTCATGACCAAATCTGAAAACAGGTAAATTAATTACTAGACATACCTCTTCAAATATGTTGGGAGAGGATGACGGTGGTGTGACTTGAAGAATATCTTGCTCCACCTTCGGATAGCTCCCCAACGCCTTGTCATCATCTTTTTCCTGATTTGGTGCATCATTAGTTTCAAGATCTTCGTCCACCAAGCTTTCTTCGGCTACTTGTTCTTGTTCTTGAAGATCATCAATTTCTATGGCACAAAACTCATAGGGTAGGAAGTAGGTTCCATTAACTTCAGAAAAATCAAGTATGGCTATCTTGTTGTACTTTCCATGTCCTTTCTCAATAATGTTTGCCTCTTTGGAATTGATGGATTCGGAATATATATAACTTGCTTCGACTTTTTCAACCGAAGCACTTTTAGTTTCCGAATCATCATTCTTTTCACCGGTTATATCAATTGGCAAGGCTTCTTTTCTTTGAGCTAATTCCCTATCAATTCTCTCTTGGCGAAGTATTTGCACCCTATCGCGCAAAGCTTTAACTTCCCTCTCAATTTCAACCCGCTCTAGTGTAGTTTGCCCCCCAATGCTTTTAGGATCTTTCGGCAATGAACTGTTAGTCTTGCTGAAATTTTGCAACTGTGTAGGGGGTGTATAATATGCTGCAGTACTAGGTGGAGGTGTATGCACTGTTGTATAACCATATGCTCTTTCGCAAATTCTATCAATGCATGTAGTTTCATCTTCTTGCAAAACTCTAGCCTTTATTGCAGCATAATCAGGAAACGACCCCTTTTCATATTGTTCAAGGCAGAGAGCACTAATTCTCTTGTTTTGTGCCAAGCTCTTTTTTAATGCAGCCACAACCGCTTCCGGAAGAGATTGCTCCGCAATACTTTTAGATTCTTTCGGCAATGATTCACGAGTGTTGCCGAAATTCTTAAATTGCGTAGAGTATGCATTATATGCTACATTATTTGATGATGGCACATGTGTTCCTGTAAAATTTTCACTTATTCGGCTATGACCATGAAGATGCGGGGCCGAATTATGAACATCTACAGTTGCATACGGTGCTGAAAAATTACTAACATGAGGAGTAGCATATGATGGTTGAGAGTAACTGGCTGAATACATAGTAGTAGCATGGCCAATTCTCCCATACATCGGTAAGGTTGGATTCACATATTGCAAATTAGTTGCCGATGAATAAAAAGGAGAAACACTTTCTTGTATGCTATTGGAAATTTTAACATGAGGTGTTTCAAATTGATTAACCAAACCCATCATGTTGTTCACCGGCATATGGATTTGTGGGGTTGCTGATGCATCAGAGTTTGGATACATATGTTGTATGTTGCTAAAATCATAAGAATTTAAAGCATGAAGATTGTTTTGCATCGGCCCTTCCGCATAATTAGATGCATGATTGATAAAACTAGGGCTAGCCGATACATTATCCTCATTAGGTGATCCAGCAACAACATATGGATTATTTGCATCTACAAAGGGGAATTGGGTATTCATATTACCTTTGTAGATTGCAGCAACTTGATGACGATCTCTTCGTAGCAAGAACGGGCTGGAGACCGTTCAAAACTTCTTCCCCAGCGGAGTCGCCAAAAAGTGTGTTCGCACATGAACACGTCACCGTGTACCTCCAACGCCGGGGGTGATGCACCGCAGCTCACGTCGAAGGAGACCCGTCCGGAAGTGCGGTACACAAGCAATCCGGCGGGCGCTTTTGATGACCCAAAACCCCACGCGCCCGGGAGGGACCCCGTCAGGGCGCGCGGCAGCTATGGGCTGCCCTAGGTCGACCTGATCGCCCCTAGGGCCTCGAGGTTCGCCGCCCTGCACGAAGAACAGACGAAGAACGAGGAAGAAGAAGAACTAGGGTTAGGGAGAAAAGATAAAATATAAAAAGTGGTAGATGATTTGTTCGATTGTGTGTTGTTCAATTGGTCGTCACCCCTTAATAAATATATAAGAGGCGGCTGGACTTCCTGTGAAAGGAAAAGGCTTGGATTCATGTCCAAAACCCTAGTCAAATTCGGATTGGTTTTATCCGAACTTTCCAAAACTATTCGGTTTAAACTGGCTGCATCTTGAGGGTCTTTTTTGTGGCGGTAAACGATCTCGGATGAAAACGAGCCCAAAAGCAATCCTGACCGTTTCGACGAGACGAACAATTTTCATGTTGAAGGTTTTTTGATCAGAGGTCATCTTGAGGGTTAAATTGGTCGCACAAAACAGGCTATTCCCTCGCGCTACCCATCAGACATGTGTGTGGTGGGGCGCGCCACATCTCGCCTCGTGACAGGGCTGCACTCCGATTGCTCTAACTTTTGCATAAAAACTCGGATCTAGAAGATTTTTATATCAAAATCGATCGTTCCGACGAGACGAATACAACCTATGTAGATCATTTTTCCATTTGAGGTCGTCTTGGGGGCCTAATCGGCCAAACTGTACTCTGAATATAAGATCTTAGTACTTTGAGCATAGTTTCGGCCTTCGAGATGAAATCGGACGGCGATGACCCAAACTTCAACGATGTTCATATCAATAATACGGAACTCTTCCATGTAGATCACTTATCCATTTTAGGCCATCTTAAATAAGTTCTTGACCGTGCCAAAATCTGGTGTCAACTTCGGAGACACGTGTAGAGCATCTTTATACTCACACAGTTATGTTGTGACATTTGATAGCACATAAGGTGTTCCTCCGGTATTCGGGAGTTGCATAATATCATAGTCAGAGGAATATGTATAAGTCATGAATAAAGCAATAGCAATAAAACTTAACGATCATTATGCTAAGCTAACGGATGGGTCTTGTCCATCTCATCATTCTCCTAATGATGTGATCCCGCTCATCAAATGACAACACATGTCTATGGTCAGGAAACTTAACAATTTTTGATTAACGAGCTAGTCTAGTAGAGGCGACACTGGACCTTAAACACTTTGTTAGCACCTTTAGGATCGACAAAACCTTCTGGTTGCATCATATACAACTCTTCTTTAAGAAATCCATTAAGGAATGCAGTTTTGACATCAATTTGCCAAATTTCATAATCATAAAATGTGGCAATTGCTAACATGATTCAGACAGACTTAAGCATAGCTACGAGTGAGAAGGTCTCATCGTAATCAACTTCTTGAACTTGTCGAAAACCTTTTGCAACAAGTCGAGCTTTGTATACAGTAACATTACCATCAGGATCAGTCTTCTTATTGAAGATCCATTTATTTTCTATGGCTTGACGATCATCGGGCAAGTCAACCAAAGTCACACTTTGTTCTCATACATGGATCCCATCTCAGATTTCATGGCCTCAAGCCATTTTGCAGATTCTGGGCTCATCATCGCTTCCTCATAGTTCGTAAGTTCATCATGGTCTAGTAACATGACTTCCATAACAGGATTACCATACCACTCTGGTGCGGAACGTACTCTGGTTGACCTACGAGGTTCAGTAGTAACTTGATCTGAAGTTTCATGATCATTATCATTAGCTTCCTCACTAATTGGTGTAGGCATCGCTGAAACTGATTTCTGTGATGAACCACTTTCCAATTCGAGAGAAGGTACAACTACCTCATCAAGTTCTACTTTCCTCCCACTCACTTCTTTCGAGAGAAACTCCTTCTCTAGAAAGGATCCATTCTTAGCAACAAATATCTTTCCTTCGGATATGTGATAGAAGGTGTACCCAACAGTTTCTTTTGGGTATCCTATGAAGACGCACTTCTCCGATTTGGGTTTGAGCTTATCAGGTTGAAGATTTTTCACATAAGCATCGCAGCCCCAAACTTTAAGAAACAACAACTTAGGTTTCTTGCTAAACCACATTTCATATGGTGTCATCTCAACGAATTTAGATGGTGTCCTATTTAACGTGAATGCAGCTGTCTCCAAAGTATAACCCCAAACGATAGTGGTAAATCGGTAAGAGACATCATAGATTGCACCATATCTAATAAAGTATGGTTACGACGTTCGGACACACCATTACGCTGTGGTGTTCCACGTGGCGTGAGTTGCGAAACTATTCTACATTGTTTCAAATGAAGACCAAACTCGTAACTCAAATATTCACCTCCACGATCAGATCATAGAAACTTTATATTCTTGTTACGATGATTTTCCACTTCACTCTGAAATTCTTTGAACTTTTCAAATGTTTCAGACTTATGTTTCATTAAGTAGATATACCCATATCTGCTCAAATCATCTGTGAAGGTCGGAAAATAATGATACCCTCCATGAGCCTCAACACTCATCGGACCGCATACATCAGTATGTATTATTTCCAATAAGTCAGTGGCTCGCTCCATTGTTCCGCAGAACGGAGTCTTAGTCATCTTGCCCATGAGGCATGGTTCGCAAGCATCAAGTGATTCATAATCAAGTGATTCCAAAAGCCCATCAGCATGGAGTTTCTTCATGCACTTTACACCAATATGACCTAAATGGCAGTGCCACAAATAAGTTGCACTATCATTATTGTCTTTGCATCTTTTGGCTTCAATATTATGAATATGTGTATCACTACGATCGAGATTCAACAAATATAGACCACTCATCAAGGGTGCATGAACATAAAAGATATTACTCATATAAATAGAACAACCATTATTCTCTGATTTAAATGAATAACCGTCTTGCATCAAATAAGATCCAGATATAATATTCATGCTCAACGTTGGCACCAAATAGCAATTATTCAGGTCTAAAACTAATCCCGAAGGTAGATGTAGAGGTAGCGTGCCGACGGAGATCACATCGACCTTGGAACCATTTCCGACACGCATCGTCACCTCGTTCTTAGCCAATCTTCGTTTAATACGTAGCCCCTGTTTCAAGTTGAAAATATGAGCAATAGAATCAGTATCAAATACCCAAGTGCTACTACGAGCATTAGTAAGGTACACATCAATAACATGTATATCAAATATACCTTTCACTTTGCCATCCTTCTTATCCACCAAATACTTGGGGCAGTTCCGCTTTGAGTGACCAGTCCCTTTGCAGTAGAAGCACTCAGTTTTAGGCTTAGGTCCAGACTTGGGCTTCTTCCCAGGAGCATCAACTTGCTTGTTATTCTTCTTGAAGTTACCCTTCTTCCCTTTGCCCTTTTTCTTGAAACTATGGTCTTGTTAACCATCAAAAATTGATGCTCCTTCTTGATTTCTACCTCCGCAGCTTCAAGCGTTGCGAAGAGCTCGGGAATTTTCTTTTCCATCCCTTGCATATTATAGTTCATCATGAAGCCTTTATAGCTTGGTGGCAGTGTTGAAGAACTCTGTCAATAACACTATCATCTGGAAGATTAACTCCCACTTGAGTCAACTGGTTATGGTACCCAGACATTCTGAGTATGTGTTCACTGACAGAACTGTTCTCCTCCATCTTGCAGCTATAGAACTTGTTGGATACTTCATATCTCTCAACTCGGGCATTTGCTTGAAATATTAACTTCAACTCTTGGAACATCTCATATGCTCCATGACGTTCAAAATGTCTTTGAAGTCCCGATTCTAAGCCATAAAGCATGGCACACTGAACTATCGAGTAGTCATCAGATTTAGCTTGCCAGACGTTCATAACATCCGGAGTTGCTCCTGCATCAGGCCTTGCACCTAGAGGTGCTTCCAGGACATAATTCTTCTATGCAGCAATGAGGATAATCCTCAAGTCACGGACCAGTCCGTATAGTTGCTACCATCATCTTTCAACTTAGCTTTCTCTAGGAACGCATTAAAATTCAAGGGAATGGTAGCACGGGCCATTGATCTACAACAACATAGATATGCAAAAACTATCAGGACTAAGTTCATGATAAATTGAAGTTCAATTAATCACATTACTTAAGAACTCCCACTTAGATAGACATCCCTCTAGTCATCTAAATGATCACGTGATCCATATGAACCAAACCATGTCCGATCATCACATGAGATGGATTAGTTTTCAATGGTGAACATATCGACTATATGATTCATGTTCGACCTTTCGGTCTCATGTTCCAAGGCCATATCTGCATATGCGGCTTGTCGAGTTTAACCTGAGTATTCTGCACATGAAAAACTGTCTTACACCCGTTGTATGTGAACATAGAGCTTATCACACCCGATCATCACGTGGTGTCTCGGCATGACGAACTATAGAAACGGAGCATACTCAAGGAGAACACTTATACCTTGAAATTTAGTGAGGTATCATCTTATAATGCTACCGTCGTACCAAGCAAAATAAGATGCATAAAAGATAAACATCACATGCAATCAAAATATGTGACATGATATGGCCATCATCATCTTATGCCTTTGATCTCCATCTCCAAAGCATCGTCATGCTCTCCATCGTCACTGGCTCGACACCTTGATCTCCATCCTAGCGTCGTTGTCATCTCGCCAACTATTGCTTCTACGACTATCGCTACCGCATAGTGATAAAATAAAGCAATTACATGGTGATTGCATTTCATACAATAAAGCGACGACCATAAGGCTCCTGCCAGTTGCCGATAACTTATACAAAACATGATCATCTCATACAATAACTTATATCACATCATGTCTTGACCATATCACATCACAACAAGCCCTGCAAAAACAAGTTAGACGTCCACTACTTTGTTGTTGTAAGTTTTACGTGGCTGCTACGGGCTTCTAGCAAGAACCATTCTTACCTACGCATCAAAACCACAACGATTTTTCGTCAAGTGTGTTGTTTTAACCTTCAACAAGGACCGGCCATAGTCAAATTAGATTCAACTAAAGTTGGAGAAACAGACACCCGCCAGCCACCTTTATGCAAAACAAGTTGCATGTCTATCGGTGGATCCGGTCTCATGAACGTGGTCATGTAAGGTTAGTCCGGGCTGCTTCATCCAACAATATCGCTGAATCAAAATAAGATGTTGGTGGTAAGCAGTATGACTATTATCGCCCACAACTCATTGTGTTCTACTCGTGCATATCATCTACGCATAGACCTGGCTCGGATGCCACTGTTGGGGAACGTAGCATGCAATTAAAAAAATTCCTATGATAATGCAAGATCTATCTAGGAGATGCATAGAAACGAGAGGGGGAGAGTGTGTCAACGTATCCTCGTAGACCGAAAGCGGAAGCGTTAGGTTAACGCGGTTGATGTAGTTGAACGTCTTCGCGATCCAACTGGTCAAGTACCAAACGTACGACACCTCCGAGTTTAGCACACGTTCAGCTCGATGACGTCCCTCGAACTCTTGATCCAGCAGAGGGTCAAGGGAGAGTTTCGTTAGCATGATGGCGTGGTGATAGTGATGGTGATGTGATCCGCGCAGGGCTTCGCCTAAGCACTACGTGAATATGACCGGAGGAGTAAACCGTGGGGAGAGACGTCGCACACGGCTTGGAACAATTGGTGTGTCTCCAAGGGGTGACCTTCTCACGTATATAAAGGAGGGAGAGGAGGAGGCCAGCCACCAGGGGCGCGCCAAGGGGGGAGTCCTACTAGGACTCCACTCCTAGTAGGATTCTCCCCCCCCCCCCTTTTCCTTCTCATGGAGGGGGAAAGAGGGAAGGGAGAGGGAAGAGGAGAAGGAAAGGGGGGTGCGCCCCCTCCCCTAGTCCAATTCGGACTCCCTATGGGAGGGGGGCGCGGCCACCCCTTGTGGGCTGCCTCCCCTCTCCCCTACGGCCCATTTAGGACCAATACTTCCCTGCGGGGTTCCGGTAACCCCTTGGTTCTCCGAAAAATACCCGAACCATTCCGAAACCATTCCGGTGTCCAAATATCATCGTCCAATATATCAATCTTTACCTCTAGACCATTTCGAGACTCCTCGTCATGTCCGTGATATCATCCAGGACTCCGAACAAACTTCGGTCACCAAAACACATAACTCATAATACAAATCATCATCGAACGTTAAGCGTGCGGACCCTATGAGTTCGAGAACTATGTAGACATGACCGAGACACATCTCCGGTTAATAACCAATAGCAGAACCTGGATGCTCATATTGGTTCCTACATATTCTACGAAGATCTTTATCGGTCAAACCGCAATGACAACATATGTTATTCCCTTTGTCATCGGTATGTTACTTGCCGAGATTCGATCGTCGGTATCCTGATACCTAGTTCAATCTCATTACCGGCAAGTCTCTTTACTCATTCCGTAATGCATCATCCCACAACTAACTCATTCCTCACATTGCTTGCAAGGCTTATAGTGACGTGCATTACTGAGAGGGCTTAGAGATACCTCTCCGATACTCAGAGTGACAAATCCTAATCTCGATCTATGCCAACCCAACAAACACCTTCGGAGACACCTGTAGAGCATCTTTATAATCACCTAGTTACGTTGTGACGTTTGATAGCACATAAGGTGTTCCTCCGGTATTCGGGAGTTACATAATCTCATAGTCAGAGGAATATGTATAAGTCATGAAGAAAGCAATAGCAATAAAACTTAACGAGCTAGCCTCCGCGCCCAAGCCCCAGATCCGCCGACGGCCACTCCAGCCGTCGTCGGCCACCTTCCCGTCGTGGCGGCTGCCACTCCGGCACCGTCGCCCACCCCATGGCCTCGCCTTCCTCCCCCCCCCCCCTCGGCCGCGGGAGGCCGACCCCACGAGCGCCGCTGGATGGAGTCCAGCCCGTCCTCGGCTGACTCCGACCATCGCCCCCGCTCCTATCGCCTTGCCCTCTGCTCGCCTCCGGTCTCCCCCGCCCACCCCGCTCCCCCGCCCTTGCCACCCGCTGTATGCCCCGGATCCCACTCCATGGTGTACCAGGTAGAGCACGAGACTGGTGATGCCGCTGGTGGTGGTGGTGGCTGGGAGGTCGCGCGTAGCCGTCGCCGTCCTCGACCTCCTGCTCTGCGCCGCCGCCGGCGCGACGACCGTGGCGGGCGCGCCCGACCCCCCCCCCTCCCCCCAGCGCCTGGGAGAGTGCTCGCGCTGCCTCGGCACCCACCCGCGCTCTGAGTGCTGAAAGGACGTGCGCTACCGCCGTTGTCGTTTCTTCGGCCACATCGTGAGGTTCTGCATGACCCCCCGCTCGTCCTCTCCGGAGGGCACGCCGTCGGCCAAGCACACGCGCCCATCGTCCCCTGGCTCCATTGGTTCTTTGGCTTCGAGCGTTGCGGGCCCATCCCCACCCGTGGTCTCCTGGCCTAGGTTGGGTTCGTCCTTAGCCTCCAACGCCACCACCACCACCTCCTCCGCCGCGGTAACTCCCTCGACCACTCCTTCCTCCTGCAACTCTGCTCACCCCAGCTCGCCGTCTGCACCCATCTCCCTGTCGGGCCACCCCGCCTTGCGGCCGGCTGGCGCCATCTGCTACATCCCCCGCCCTGCCAGGTTGGAGGAGGTAGAGCATGCTCTGGACCTGGCCCTGACCGCCATTATCGCCAGGAACCACTCTGGGGTCTCCGCCGCTGACGTGGCGCGTGTGCTGCGGGAGCGCTTCCAGTTCGCGCCGACTGACTTCTCCATCCACCGTCGCCGCGACGACGAGTTCCTGCTCCGTTTTTGCGATGCCGCTTCCCGTGCTCTCGTGGCCGCAAGACCCATCCGCGCCGCCAAGTTCCAGTTGCATATCCACCCCTAGAGTCGCCTCGCTGGGGCCGAGCCAGTCTCCCTCCGCATCGCTGTCGACATCGAGATCACCGGCATTCCAGAGCATGGCTGGGACATCTCCTCGCCTCGTTCTGCCTGGTCGACCGGCTCGCTCCCGAGACGCTCGACGGTAGCGACATGTCGGTCTTCCAGCTAACGGCCTAGACCACCAACCCTGATGCCATTCCATGCTCCTCTGAGCTCCTCCTGGTCGAGCCGGACGACCTCGCCGGCGCGAACCCGGACCTCGTCGACCGTTTCGCCGTGCATATGCTACATTTTCAAGTGTCAATCCACGTTCGCCATGCCGCCGACTACCGCTTCCCCGCCCCTCCACCCCGCCTCCGCCCGCCAGCTAGGACGGTGATGGCGGCCTCGCACCCTCCCCCCTCCTTCGGAGGTGTGGCCTCGCCGACACAACTTCCCGCCACCTGCCCCCGACCACCGCCCCTCCAGCGCCTCTGGCCACAGCTCTGGTCGGCATCGGCATCGTCGCCACAGTGGGCCCCCACCGTTTCGTGGGTGGCAGGGCGTTCTGGGGCCCCATCCAGCCATTGGCTGCGTCAACCGCGGGCCCCCAGTTCGTCAAAGGCTATCGCGGACGACCGCCGCTCGAGGACAAACTCCTCGCCCCCCCCCCTCCCGGTTCAAATTTTGGCCATTCTGGATGTGCCATCTGTCCCCCCCCCAGCCTGGCCACTGACAATAATGTGGGTCTCAATCCCCCCTCCCCGCCCTGGCCCGCCTCGGATCCTCCCGCCACCAATCAGCAACTCCGGATTGAGGCCCCACCCGCGTCGCTAGCGCATGATCCCACCCGTGGGCCACGCCAATCCTCGTTGGGGGACAGACCCGCTCCTGCCGCGGATGATTCGGCGGACCCCACTCCTGATCCTACGCCTAAGAGGACCGCTACCTCGGATCCTGTGCCCCAGTCTGGCACGCTGCCGCTCCCCCCCCTGCCGCCCGTCGATGCAGGCGGGCCCCGCCTTCCCTCCCACGCGCACCTCCTCCCCACCCCCGAGGCACACGACCGACCCAGGCGCCTCGCTGCATGCAACTAGCCCCAGTGCCCGGCCCACATCCTGCATGGCTACATCCACCCCACATGCAGCGGGCCCATGCGTAGTTGCTGATTGCGCATCCCCTCCTGAGGCTATGCAGACGCACGTCCAGGCTCCGATCTTTACCTCCAACGGCATTGCGTCCTGCCTGGTTCCTGTGGATGTCCTTAGCTACATCAACTCTATCAGAACGTGCCCCTCCTCCGTTCTCGAGACTCCTTCCGCGTGCCGCAAGCGCGGTGTCGTGACGCCCAATTTCACGCCACGGCGCAGTTGTCGCCTGGCCAAGAGTACCAGAGTCCTGGATTTGGAGACCAAGGCCAAGCGTGTTCTCCTACGCCACCTCGGGCTTCTCGGCGATGATGAGCCCATCTCGGAGGAAGCACTTGCTCGCTACAACAAGCTCTTTGCCAGACCGCTTGCAGTCGACATAGTTTTGGCATTTGCGGACTTCTTTGGATGGATCATCCCTGCCGGGCTGCTCGACGGCGTCGCCACTGCCGCCCCTCGCTTGGTCGAGGTCTGATGCGTTCCTTGCATCATCCTCATCGCCCCCCCCCCCAATTCCCTCCCATGGATCATAGCCTCAAGATAGTTTTCTCGAACGTGCGCGGGCTCATAGCCGTGCCAAGCGCACCACCATCCGTTCTGTCGTTGCTCCCATTGACCCTTGTATCATGTGTCTCTCGAAAACTAAGATGAGTTTGGTCTCGTTGTCAACTGTGTATGATATCCTGGGTCCCTACTTCTCGGACTTCTACTTTTTGCCCGCCTCGGGCACGCATGGGGAAATTCTTTTGGCCTGGTGCAGCGACCGCGTCACCCTTGCCAATCCCATTGTGGGAATGTTTCATGTCTCTACCACCGTTTCCCTCGGCGTCGATATGCCCCCTTGGTGGCTCACGGGCGTCTACGGACCGCAAGATGTTGATGACAAGATTGCCTTCATGGCCGAGCTCCATGACTTGCATGATATCACTGCCGGCCCCTGGCTCCTCGACGGTGACTTCAATATGATCACCTCTTGTGCGGATAAGAACAACGGCAATCTCAATCATCGCACCATGAGCCGCTTCCGTCGGTTCATTGCCGACCATGCCCTTCGAGACATATATCTTCACGGGAGGCGATATACATGGTCAAATGAGCAAAACAACCCAACCTTGGTGCGTAATGACCGCTTGCTATGCACACCTTCCTGGGAGACCATCAACCCACAACACCTCCTCCGCTACTTGTCTACGGATACCTCGGACCATTGCCCCTTGCTCATCGACTGTGTGCCCCGCGGCGCGATCAAGCGTCGTTTTCACTTCGAGCGATTTTGCCCAAACTCAACGGCTTTCACGACATGGTGCATGAGGCATGGAATGCCTTACCACCTGATCCCGACCCGTTCAGGCGCATTTACACCAGACTCAAGGCCACGGCACATCGACTTCAAAGCTGGGGGGCGCGTACTGTTGGCAACATCTCTCTTCAGTTACAGATTGCACGCGAACTCATCTTCCGCCTGGACGTGGCCCAAGATCACCGCCCCCTCACGCCGGCCGAGGGCTGATTGCGCCGCGAGCTCAAGCGTGCTTACCTCGGCCTTGCTTCCCTTGAGCGATCTATCCTCCGGCAGCGGGTTCGCCTCTGCTGGCTCCGTGATGGCGACACTAACGTCGCGTTCCTTAAGATCCAGGATGCCCACCGCCTGTAGAAGAATTACATGGCCGGCATCCGGGTGGGTTCGCAAGTCCTCACCGACGAGGTGGATATGGCGAAAGCTGCATTCGAGCACTTCACCTACATTCTGGACTCGTCTGCCTAAAGAGAGCACTCCCTCGACCTCAACGGCATTGACCCTCGCCACTTTGATCTCCTCGACCTTGAGCACCCTTTCACGGAGGATGAGATTTGGAACATCGTGAAGAATCTGCCTATGGGCAAAGCACCCAGACCGGACGGGTTCACGGTGGAATTTTTGCATGCTTGTTGGACCATGATCAAGACCAACATATGTGAAGCCTTTGACAAGCTTTACACCATGAATGGCATGGGATTCCAGAAGCTTAATGAAGCATTGCTAGTTCTGCTTCCCAAGAAATCGGACGCGTCCGCGCTCTCTGACTATAGGCTGATCAGCTTGATCCACATCGTCGCCAAGCTTTTCGCCAAGTTCCTCTCCCTTCGTCTGGCGCCTAGGATGAGCCAGATCATCTCCGCCAACCAGAGTGCATTCATCACCGGCCGAAGCATGCACGACAACTTCCTCCTTATCCAGCAAACGGCGCGCTTGCTCCACAATCTCAAGGCCCCGTGCATTCTTCTCAAGCTCGACATTGCGAAGGCGTTCGACACTGTCTCTTGGCCCTTTCTCCTTCAAGCTCTTCGCCACCTTGGCTTCGGGCATCGCTGGTGTGAATGGGTGTGCATCCTAGTCTCCACTGCATCCACACGGGTTCTCATCAACGGCAACCCAGGCCCCCTGGTGGATCATGCTTGCGGGCTCCGCCAAGGCAACCCGATATCCCCGCTCCTCTTCGCGATCATGATCGACACCCTGAACTCCCTCCTCCAGCATGCGGTCAGCATGGGAATGCTACAAAGGCTAACCAACCACCATGCTGCTTCCAGCATCTCTCTGTACACCGACGATGTGGTCGTCTTCTCCCACCCGACCACCACAGAGCTCGCCATCATCCGTGAGCTGCTTCGGATCTTCGGCAAGGCCTTGGGTCTCCGCATGAATTTCTCAAGTGCTTGGCCACTCCCATTCGGTGTGATGAGGAGGTGGCTTCGACCATCAACTCCACGCTCGCGTGCGCAGTCACCAGCTTCCCTTGGTATACCTCGGCCTTCCGATGTCTGTGCGCAAGACACCCTCCTCGTCCTTGATGCCACTCGTGGACAAGATCTCACGGAAGATGGCCACTTGGAAAGCCGTGCTCCTGACCCGTGGTGAGTGCTACCTCTTGAGCACTGCATTGGTTTTCCAAGAAGAGGAAGGGATGATGCAGCAACGTAGCGTAAGTATTTCCCTCGGTTTTTGAGAACCAAGGTATCAATCTAGTAGGAGGCTACGCGCGAGTCCCTCGTACCTGCACAAAACAAATAAATCCTCGCAACCAACGCAAATAGAGGTTGTCAATCCCTATAAGGCCACTTACGAGAGTGAGCTCTGATAGATATGATAAGATAATATTTTTGGTATTTTTATGATAAAGATGCAAAGTAAAATAAAGGAAAAATAAATAGCAAAGGAAATAACTAAGTAGTAGGAGATTAATATGATAAAGATAGACCCGGGGGCCATAGGTTTCACTAGTGGCTTCTCTCAAGAGCATGAGTATTCTACGGTGGGTGAACAAATTACTGTTGAGCAATTGACAGAATTGAGCATAGTTATGAGAATATCTAGGTACGATCATGTATATAGGCATCACGTCCGAGACAAGTAGACCGACTCCTGCCTGCATCTACTACTATTACTCCACTCATCAACCGCTATCCAGCATGCATCTAGAGTATTAAGTTAAAAACAGATTAACACCTTAAGCAAGATGACATGATGTAGAGGGATAGACTCATGCAATATGAAGAAAACCCCATCTTGTTATCCTCGATGGCAACAATACAATACGTGCCTTGCTGCCCTTACTGTCACCGGGAAAGGACGCCGCAAGATTGAACCCAAAGCTAAGCACTTCTCCCATTGCAAGAAAGATCAATCTAGTAGGCCAAACCAAACTGATAATTCGAAGAGACTTGCAAAGATAACCAATCATACATAAAAGAATTCAGAGAAGATTCAAATATTATTCATAGATAGACTTGATCATAAACCCACAATTCATCGATCTCAACAAACACACCGCAAAAATAAGATTACATCGAATATATCTCCACAAGAGAGGGGGAGAACATTGTATTGAGATCCAAAAAGAGAGAAGAAGCCATCTAGCTACTAACTATGGACCCGTAGGTCTGAGGTAAACTACTCACACTTCATCGAAGGGGCTATGGTGTTGATTTAGAAGCTCTCCGTGATCGATGCCCCCTCCGACGGAGCTCCGGAACAGGCCCCAAGATGGAATCTCGTGGATACAGAAAGTTGCGACGGTGGAATTAGGGTTTTGGCTCCGTATCTGATCGTTTGGGGTAGTAGGTATATATAGGAGGAAGGAGTACGCCGGTGGAGCAACAGGGGGCCCACGAGGGTGGAGGGCGCCCCTGGTGGGGGTGGGCGTGCCCCCTACCTCGTGGCCTCCTCTCTTGTGCCTTGACGTAGGGTCCAAGTCTCCCGGGTCTTGTTCGTTGAGAAAATCATGTTCCTGAAGGTTTCATTCCGTTTGGACTCCGTTTGATATTCCTTTTCTTCGAAACCCTAAAACAGGAAAAAAAGCAATTCTGGGTTGGGCCTCCGGTTAATATGTTAGTCCCAAAAATAATATAAAAGTGGATAATAAAGCCCAATAATGTCCAAAACAGTAGATAATATAGCATGGAGCAATCAAAAATTATAGATACGTTGGAGACGTATCGGTGAGCGCCTCGCGCTAGTGCGCCACGTGCTCTCCGCCATGCCCGTGCACATCCTCATGCCCATCGCCATCAACCTGACTATTCTCAAGAAGATCACGTGGATCATCCGTGACTTCCTATGGCACGGCCGGCGTGACACCAAATCCAACGGCTGCCTTGTTAGCTGGTCGCGTGTTTGTCGACCTCTCAAGTTTGGCGGACTTGGCGTGCGTGACTTGCACCTCACTGGGATCTCCCTGCGCTGCTGCTGGCTTTGGCTCAAAGCCACCAACCCCTCATGGCCTTGGCATCATCTTCAGCTCCCGATCAACAATGTGACGTCCCGCTTCTTCTGCGCATCCACAACCTGGCACCTTGGCAACGGGAGAACCTGCCTCTTTTGGAGCAACCACTGGCTCGACGGCTAGGTTGTCTTCGACCTCGCCCCCGGCCTTTTCTCTCTTGTGCCGAGTCGGCGCAGGTGACACACCTTGGTATCGGAGGGCCTCGAGCAGCATGCCTGGATTCGAGACATCCACGGCACGCTTGGGCTCCCGGAGGTCCTCGAGTACGTCAATCTTTCGCGCAAGCTCCAAGGCGTGATCCTAGCCCCCACGCCTGACAACATATCCTGGCGTTGGATGACTAATGGCATTTACTCGGCCAAATCTTGCTATCATGCTCTCTTTCACGGATCCACTACACCACCCTCCTGGAAGCTTCTATGGAAGAGTTGGGCTCCTATCAATAGCAAGATTTTCCTCTGGCTTGCCTCCCTGGACCGGTGCTGGACGGCCGAGCGCCGCGCACGCCAGGGCCTCACGCACAACACCGTTTGCATCCTATGCCATCAGGAGATGGAATCCATCGACCACCTCTTAGCTGGATGCGTTTTCGCTCGGGATACCTGGCACGAAATCCTGGCCTGGTGCCGGCTCATCTCCCCGCCCATGGATAGCACGACGACCTTCTTCGCTTGGTGGGTGCTCGCGGCCGACACCTCGCCGAGCGGCCTGCGCAAAGGGCTCAACTCCGTCATCACTCTGACCGCTTGGGCCATCTGGAAGCATCGCAACATCGTCATCTTCGACGGCCTTCACCCCTCCACCTATGGTCTTGTGCTTTCCCTCCAGGATGACGCTCGCCTATGGGCTAAGGCCAGCGCCAAGGGACTAGCCGCTATTATTCCTGTAACCTGATCATCTGTAACGAGGCTGAGCATCCTCCTTCCCCTGCTCGCTGCATCCCTCCAAACGCCTTCTTGTGTACGTCTGCATGGATGCCACCTGTACCAACTTCTTTCCCCCTCTATCAATGAAATGATACGCTGCTAAGCGTATTCACCAAAAAAACTTAACGATCATTATGCTAAGCTAATGGATGGGTCTTGTCCATCACATCATTATCCTAATGATGTGATCCCGCTCATCAAATGACAACACATGCTATGGTCAGGAAACTTAACCATCTTTGATTAACGAGCTAGTCTAGTAGAGGCATACTAGGGACACCTTGTTTTGTCTATGTATTCATACATGTATCAAGTTTCCGGTTAATACAATAATAGCATGAATAATAAACATTTATCATGATATAAGGAAATATAAATAACAACTTTATTATTGCCTCTAGGGCATATTTCCTTCACGGGAATGTCGTCGTCGTTGGCCAAGGACTTCAGCAACGCCAGCTCGTCATGATCGCCGATGCGGCGAGTGCTCTTGTGAGAGCCCTCGTGTACCGATGAGAGCTCGTTCGAGGGCTCCGCGGCGCGTCGGGATATCTCTGCTGCGGCCGCCGCTTCGCGGCGGGACCTGTCTAGTGCTTCTGCGGCCTTGGTCTTTGCTGCCTGATTATATGTCCACCCGAAACTCCTCCTACCGGTCATGGCAGATGACTTGATAGGAAATACTAGTTTTGTGGGTGATGAGGAGAGGAACTGTGAAGTAATTTTCGAGTGCGTAGTTTTTATAGCCCGGTGCTAAGTGTGAACACATTTTAGTTTGATAGGTGTGAACAGATTTGCAATTACTTATTACGTTGTAATCTGCAATGTGACGAGAAACAAAGTCAAAATTTATTGATGGTTCTGGGCCTACAAAGCCCATTTCTATTTTTCTGGCTCATCACAAACAGTTCTTTTGGATCAACCGTATGCCACGTTCCGGCGCATCAGAAGCCCGAAAAGTGGGCCCACGTTCCCGGATGTATGTGTATGTGTCTGCCCACTATCACACACGGTCAAGATATCACCATCGTGTCCTATGGATGCGCCCTCACGTCTCCCACGGGGTGCTAGAAGGTTGACCACATGGTTGCTCGTCGTTGAGGCGGCCGCGGCGTGCTTTGCTCGCGCTTGTCCGTAGTTTGCTCGCCATTGAGGCGGCTACGGCATGCTCCACTCTGGCATCCCTGCGCGCGCTCTGCTCGTCGTTGAGGCAAATTTACAATGGAAATGGTTAATAATTGTCTTACATATTCAGGATAATTTAAAATGCCACATGCAGCAAGGCCCAAAACACTCACGACCTATGTATGCATACAATTATAATAAAATATAGGCTAAAAGGCTGAGCCGGTGGCCTTCCAAGGATGGTCTTCTCGGACTCCATGGTCAGCATAGCACCCTTGCAGCCGTTCATTCCAGGTGTCCTGACCCGCTTCCGCGTATGCAGCTGCTGGCGCTGGGAGGCTCTTGGGGCTGCTGGGCCTCTTCCAAGAGAGCTTGCCAGCGTGCAATCAAGTGCATGATATCTCCACGGAATCGCTCCATTTCCATGTCTCTGGCCTGGTAGCAAATTTGGTCCATCACCTGCATCCTCAAGATATCACGTTGGCGATGTTCTACTTCATCGGGGACGTCAACTCCGCCAAGGATGTGCTCGAGCCTGGCCACCACATCGTCGGGGTCGAGGTTGACGCGGCTGCCACGGGCAATGATGAAGCCGCAGGCTGCCTGTGTCTTGACTAAATCGCAGAGGTCCTCTGCCCATTCCTTGTGGGGCGTCGGGCTCTCGATGAGCACTGGTGACGGTGGCTCTTCGGGTTGGTCATCGATCATGCCGCCGAGCAGCTCTGGATCTTTTGCATAGTGGAAGGCAAACTTCTCAGCACACCTCCTTTGCAATATGTCGCTTGTGCGCCCAAGGACTGTCACGCCGATATCGCTGTCGATGGATCATGGTGCCTGCATCGACCGATGAAGCTCTTGTTGCCCGACCTGCTCTGGCTCGTTCTCCTCGCCGAAGATGTAACGCAGGTAGGGGTCTACATCAAAGCTTTGGTCATTGCCTGGCATGCTTGGAATAACTAATGGTAGATGGATGAGGACTAGATTCACGCAGAGTGTCGCGACGGTGTGTTACCGCCTGGGTTATATGCAGCAAGCCATTAGCTGATGGCGGGAAACTGATGAGGTAAGAGGCGTGGATTTTACAATTCACCCATGTGGAGCGCGAGAAGGATTCGCCGGAGCACGGGAATACTAAGTGGAGCACACACACAACCCGAATATCGTATGCGGTGCCACGTGTTATTTATCACACACGTGTTAACATAAGGAAACGTATGTGTAACTTACTAATCATCGCACACGAGTACTTGCAGACGCATCGTGTGCGATACTCCTAGCCACCGCAAGCAACTAGTTTGCATTTTTCAAAGTTTTTTGTACGAAAAAAATCACACACGAACTAACTATAGTAACCGTCTGTGTTATAATTTCTCACCGCAAACAGTTCATTTGAGTGGGTTGTTTTCTGCGTATCACACACATCTTGTTTACATGAACCGTTTGTGTTCTTTTGGCTCATCGCAAATGCCGCATATCACATACATCTTGTTAAGTTGAACCGTTTCTGTTCTCTTCCCTAATCGAAAACAGTGTATCCAAGTGAACTGTATGCCGTATATCACACACACCTTGATCTGGATGACTATTTCTGTTGCATTTCCTAATAGCACACAGTTCATTGGAGTGAACTGTATGTCGTATATCACACACACAATGATATGGCTGCCCATTTATGTTGTTCTGCCTGATCACAAACAGTTCTTCTGGATCAACCATATGCCCCGCATCGCACACATAACTAAAATATGAACCGTGTTTGATGTCTCCGCCATCGCAAACATTTTGCATCTTTTTTGATGGTTTTTTACATCACCATTTGCGATTAATGCATCACACGTAGTTTCGTCAAAGGATCTCTGATCGTAGTGTCGCGTTAGCAGCATCCTACAGTAGTGAATTCCAAATTTTAACACGGCACTCATATAGTTCTATGTTGCCTCTGTAAAAAATCAAGGGGGGAGGCAGCGTATATCGTTTCGCACACAAAGGTGACATGTCCCTCCTCGGGAACCATGAGTCTTCTCGAGAGAAGCTCCGGTTTGCAAGAATCTTATACCAAAACTTGTCCAAATGCGGCCAATTTTTTTACCACAGCATGTTGGTGCCATGAAATGACACTATGCCAAGTTTCATGATTTTCAGGCGAGTTTTGAATTTCTAGGAATTTAAAAACCAAGTTTCGCAATGTTCCTGGCCGAGCCACGACACCCAGATGTTCGAATTTCATTCCCATCTCTTGCATGGGACCTATAAATTCGCCCAAAGACACATATGTGTTTTTTCAACAAACTTTGGTGCACTGGAGCATGTGCTTGTAGTTCAAATTTGAACTATGCACATTAAATGCCTAGAAACTCAATTAATGCATTAAAATGCCAAACAAACCCTGAATAATTCCAAATTTAAACACGACACTCATGTAGTTGCATGTTCACTGTACATAAATGTTCTAGCAATTCAAACACCATCCTTTCCCTCCGTAACGCCATTTTGTCTTTCAAAAGACAAAACATAATGAAAAATCAGGTATACCACAAACAGTTTACTAGAAAAAATCGTGTGGGATGCAATATAAAATATCTTGGTGTGCCGACATGTCTGGCTTACGCAGGAAGCTTTGTCATCTACAGTCCACCACCCACGCTTGAACCACACTTGCATGCCAGTTTCTCGCGGCACCGAGCGAAATTTTTCTGCCACCATGAAAATATCTATGTCCCCGCCCCTCCCTCCCACCAAAAGCCACATTTCGACTATTCCTCCTTGCTTTCCAAGTTCAAACCATCACTGCTACTTACTGGCAGCTCAGCCTCCTCGTCGCCGATCCTTCTTCTTGCAGCGTCACCTCCTCGCCGGCTACCCTTCTTCTTGAAGCGCCGCCTCCTCGCCTCCGACCCTTCTTCTTGCTGCATGGCCTCCTCGTCGCCGACCCTTCTTCTTGTTGCGGGGCCTCGTCGATATGGTCAGGTAATCCACACCCCAACCGCACCATCCTCCTCCTTCCCTGTCCCACATGCCCCGACCGACGTGTGACACCTTTCGCCAAAATCATTGTGTCAGTCCTCCAATTAAGCGCCGCCCACATCCATTTTGCACATAGTATAACATGGAGCTCAGTAGCATCTGGCAGCAGAGAAGCAAATCACGGCCGCACGTGCGCATGAGGTCGCTATGGCTGCCATGTGTGTCGACCGCCAGATCTTGGAGGAGCACCTCATCTTTGAGGCCACCGTCGACACCGCCACGCGATTGTGTACTTTAAAATATAGCTCGTGTTGTTTTCTCGAGGCCACCGCCAGTGCCTTCTAGCGATTTGTCCTCTATAATGTTAATATGCAATATGATGGTCAGTTAACAGTTTGGTCCTCTGAAATGTAATGTTCACTTAACAGTTTGGTCCAACAATTTCTACATTTCGTATTACTGTTCTCAAGCATTCTTTGTTTTGTTAACTGTTTTATCTTCTAGTACATGTTTCTATTCTGCAATGTCGTGCCCAGTTAACTGTTTTGGTTCATTTGGTCAGCTGTCCATTTAACTATTTGGTTCAATTCTACAATTTGATTTTCATTCATTGTGGGTACAATTTTTTATTGTTATGCATGTGAGAAATAAATCGAATTTGGCTGTACTCAATACATATTCTACTGATAGTATGTCAACTCTTAGTTAACCTGATCAAGATCTTCCTTATGTGTGTTGCAGGGAAACAATGGGAGACACTGCGGTTTACCATCGAGGTTTGCTCATGCATGGTCCTTTCGCTGATAGCACATTATTGTGCAGTTGCAGGAATGATTATAATATTTAGGTTTCTTACGATTTGGTATTGCACATGTAGGTCCTGTTGTCAGAGGCTTAGACCCACTGTTCGACCCATTTTGCATATGGGAAAATGAGATGTCCATGAATATCGGTCAAGTCAAGAAACTCAGAAAGGTTGTTAGGATGAAGAAACTTGCGACGAATAACAGCAAGATCTTTGTTTGCACAATGACGAAGAAATCGGTCAACTATAGGATGGTACTAACTCTTTTACCTTGTTTTTACCCCTTGCGCCATTTCAAAATTTATAACAGCGATTTATGCATATCTTTGTTTTCAGTACTTTTCAAAGCAGTTCACCGATGATTACCTCTCAAACCACCTGCATGGTCAAGAGCCGAGGAAGGTATTCATTCAACACCGACGGTACAATATTGAAGTCTTCCTGAAGAGGACAAAGGTTGGGCAGACAATTATCCATAGCCACTGGCCTAAAGTTGCAAGGACATTCAACATCACTGAAGGCTCAATATTTGCCTTCCACTTCTGCAGTTTCCCAGATGAGATTCATCCGTCTATTTACCATGTATGATGCTACTTTCCAAAGGTTTTTGATGTTGCATGTGAAACTTGGTGGTGTTGTGTAATGGCGTAACCGAGTGCCGAAGCTATCTGATGTAATTCGATTATGAAATCCTGGTTGCCTTTATACGGATATGAAATATCTGGTGTGCTTTATAAGAAATATCAATTTGATTACTACATGGATTATCAATAATAGGCTAATTACTCTATTTATTGGGGTTTTCTATTGCAGAAGGTTACTCAAACAACACCATGGGCGATGAACTCAAACAACCCACACGGTTTCTAGAAAGTAGGTGTGTTCGATCAACTAACAATCTCACACGGCTTCCGGCAGAGAACTGTTTGCGTTAGGACACCTTGCACAAACATTTCCACACAAAAAACTGTGTGTGATATACATACGAATGGAAATGTTTTTCTAGGATTCACCGTGTGGGATGTACATACTAACGGAAACGGTTGGGTTTTGATGCCTCGCCAGATCGCACACGAGCTCATTTTGCTCAAGCCTGTGTGCCAGGAGGGCCTATCCCCGATGGTTTCTGGGTCGTGTGGGAAGGACCCCCCCCCTATCGCCCACACTCACTTGGCGACGGTTCCAAACGCCGTCACAGAAAGGGGTTAAAAACCATTTGTATAGCAGGTATCTGCACTAGTGTTACCCCTGTAAGCATTACTATTGATATTATTTCATGAGACAAAATTCACATCTATGGGATCATTATTTTTCTCAATCAAAGTAGATAATGGCACATCATTAGGATCAATATGAGCATTTTTACTAGCAACCAATTTCATAAGTACATCTACTTTATCACTCAAAGTGCTAATTTCTTCAACAGAATTCACCTTTTTACTAGTAGGTGTTCTTTCAGTATGCCATTGTGAATAATTTTCCATAATATTATCAAGCAATTTGGTAGCTTCTACTAATGTAATTTCCATAAAAGTACCTCCCAAGGAGGAATCTAATAGATTTCTAGAAACAAAGTTCAATCCCGCATATTTTTTTATATAAGCATCCACAAACTTAAACCATGAGTAGGGCAATTTCTTATCATTAATTTCATCCTTTCCCAAGATTGGGCAACATGTTCATGATCAAGTTGCTTAAAATTTATAATTTTATTTCTAAGAGAAATAATTTTCGCATGAGGAAAAATACTTGGCAATAAAAGCATCTTTACACTTATCCCAAGAATCAATACTATTTTGTGGCAAAGATGAAAACCAAGTTTTAGCGTGACCTTGTAGTGAGAACAGAAATAATTTTAATTTCACAATATCATTGTCCACATCTTTTTTCTTTTGCATGTCACGCAATTCAACAAAAGTGTTCAGATGGGACGCGACATCTTCATTAGGACTACCGTAAAATTGTTCTTTCATAACAAGATTTAACAAAGCGACATTAATATCACAAGACTCCGAACTAGTGGCGGGAGGAGCAATCGGAGTACTAATGTAATCATTATTATTAGTATTGGAAAAACCACACAATTTGGAATTTTTTTGAGACATCGTAACTAGGAAAATGAGATAACAAACAAATAAAAGGCAAACAAAAAATATTTTTGTATTTTTTTGAAAATGTCTTAGGGTTTAGAAATGTAGGGCACCTGCGTGAAAAGGTCCATGGGCCTCCTACGTACCTTAGGATCCACGGTCCTCCCACAGGACTTACGATCCATGGGCCTCCTACGGGCCTTAGGATCGATGGGCCTCTTACGGGCCTTAGGATCCATGGGCCGTACTGACCATGCGACAAAACCGGACTGCGGTATGGGCCTTAAATGGGCCAAAATCAGAACGATCCATTTATGGGCTCAGACCATAACGGGTCGTTAGCAGTCCGTAAGACAATACATACTTAATTCATTCAACGGGCATAACAGGTTGCTAATGGGTCTGATTACATGACATGGTGAAAACGGCCCAATGTGTTAACGGGCCACAAACATACCGATTGTAACCATGGGCCGAATTTGGCCCATTAGCCGAACAAGCTAGTTACGGACTGTAAGTAGTCGTAGCCCATAAATGAACCCAAGAGGTTATGGGCCCTTAGTAGACCAAAAGTTAACATGGGCTAGAAAATGGACAAACTGAACAGTGATCGTTAATGGGTCCAAAGCAGTATACTGTTCATTCTGGGCTAGAATCACTATGGGTCGTAAAAGGGTCCAGATATACAAAAGGCTTCATATGGGCTGAAAGACGTCACAGGCCATACATGGGTTGAAAATGACAACTGACTGAAATCATATTGGATGTCCCACTTGACGCTACTAGGCCTAATTCGGATAGGCTATAACGGGCCTTGAGTTCGCGAGCCGTAAATGCGGTATATGCGAACATGCCATTAACAGGCTTTCTGTGGTCCGACCCGCTAACTTTTGACCAAGTCAAACAAGCCGGCCTTTTAACCTAAATGGCCATTGTTGGGACGTGCCATGTGTCAACGTATCATATGTGTGCCTCATCCATTGGATGGATGACATCTGTCCCAATGCGGACATGACGTGGTTCCTTCGGCCAATGAGAGTTTTACACATGGAAAATCGCCATTGGTCGTTGCTGTTAACTGGTTATCGGATCCAAAACCGGACCCGATAGCTTAACGACGACCCATTATGGTGGCTGACACATGTCGGTTACCCTTGACGAAAACACTTCCATGATGTGACATTTATCATCATGGAAGTGGACACTTCCGTGATGATGATTTGAGTATTGTTATGGAACACTTCTACTCCCTTCGTCCCATAACGTAAGATGTTTTTGACACTAGTGTAGTGTTAAAAAACGTCCTATATTATGGGATAGAGGGAGTACGACAACACATGTATGACTATCTTGATTCTGTCATAGAATCATCACGGATGTACATGCATGATAGAAAATGTGACCTACTGTGACAAACACGTATCATCACGGAAGTCCTTTTTTGTAGTGATTGTTGTCATCCTAGGCCGCGACCTCGTTGAAGGTCGTTAAGTAGTTCACGTTGTGTTGGCCCAGCAACGGCGATGATCTATTCCAGCTCCTGGTCGTGCCATCCGTGGAGCTCGCCGTGTGTCTCCACTAGAATGCGCTCCTACTACGCAAGAAGCCCAACAACGACGCCTACTACTTCCGGTTCCGGACCACCTGCATGCCGTGAATCGGCAATGCCCGACACCTTTGACCTCAATGTTGGGCACCTGCGTGAGCACGCCCACGCTCTGCAGCAGCCGGTTTGCGGGGCGTCAACGACTTGAGGCAACGATCTCCCCGCTCGGTTGCCAGGAGGCTAGTCTGACACGCAGCTCGATGGCCACTCTAGCACGGACTAGCCTCCTGGCAACCGATGTGTTGGGTACACATGTGGTGTGATGCTGTCTGTCCGCATCCGATGTCCGTCTTGGCGACTCAAATGAACAAAAGGCGGCCAAAATCCATGTCCATTTCAGTCGCTGCGTTGGAGTTGGCCTTAAGAGCAACTCCAATGCCGCGACCCAAACAAGCGTGTGTTTTGTCCGCTTTTTATCCGTTTAGGTCGGCTGCCCGCTCGTCGTCCGCCCCCTTTTGCGTTTGGGTCGGTCCTACGCCCAATGCGCGGACACATTTTTGCCCTCACGGTTGGCCTACCATTTTTTTCAAACATATGAAAATTTAGCCCTAGCTCACAAATCTAAACAAGATACAAATATCTCATAGTTTCACAACCAAATAAATATGTCATAGTTTACAAGCCAAATAAAAAATTAAATTGTCTCAAATGCATTTAAAAAAATACAGTCGATACATCTATTGGTTGCCAACGTGAGCCCACATATGCTCAACCAAATCATCTTGTAGCTGAATATGAGTTTCCCAATCACACATTTGATGATGGAATTTGGTGAACTATGCAAACGTTGTCGCTCCATGCTCGGGCACAACATTATCACCCTGAAACTGAAACCCTTGGTCATAAATTCGTTCGGGTGCTCATCCTCTACGATCATATTGTGCATGATCATGCAAGTAGTCATCACCTCCCACAACTTTTTGGTGCTCCAAGTTCTAGCGGGATACTGAATGATGCCCCATCGAGATTGCAGAACACCAAAGGCATGCTCCACATCCTTCCTAGCACTCTCTTTCTCTTGGGCAAATCTCTTCCTCTTCTCTTCTGCAAGGTTGGGGGCTGTCTTCACAAGAATAGTCCACTAAGGATAGATGCCGTCAGCTAGGTAGTATCCTTTGTTGTAGTGGTAGCCATTGATCTCAACATTGACCTCCGGGCAATTGCCTTTTGCAAGCCTTGCAAACACTGAGCCCTCGGAGCCGCCTCTAGCCGCCGTCTTCCACCACTCTGGCGAACTCTGTCCGCCACCGTAGCTTGTGCTACCTCTTGAGCACTGCGTTGGTTTTCCCTTGAAGAGGAAAGGGTGATGCGGTAAAGTAGCGTAAGTATTTCCCTCAGTTTTTGAGAACCAAGATATCAATCCAGTAGGAGATCACGCTCGAGTCCCACGCACCTACACAAACAAATAGGAGCCTCGCAACCAACGCGATAAAGGGGTTGTCACTCCCTTCACAGTCACTTACGGGAGTGAGATCTGATAGATATGATAAGATAATATTTTTGGTATTTTTATGATAAAGAGGAATAAAGATGCAAAGTAAAATAAACGGCAATAGAAATAGCTAAGTGATGAAAGATTAATATGATAGAAAATAGACCCGGGGGCCATAGGTTTCACTAGTGGCTTCTCTCAAGATAACATAAGTATTACGGTGGGTGAACAAATTACTGTCGAGCAATTGATAGAATTGAGCATAATTATGAGAATATCTAGGTATGATCATGTATATGTGCATCACGTCCGCGACAAGTAGGCCGAAACGATTCTGCATCTACTACTATTACTCCACACATCGACCGCTATCCAGCATGCATCTAGAGTATTAAGTTCATAAGAACAGAGTAACGCTTTAAGTAAGATGACATGATGTAGAGGGATAAACTCATGCAATATGATGTAAACCCCATCTTTTTATCCTCGATGGCAACAATACAATACGTGCCTTGCTGCCCCTGCTGTCACTGGGAAAGTACACCGCAAGATTGAACCCAAAGCTAAGCACTTCTCCCATTGCAAGAAAGATATATCTAGTAGGCCAAACCAAACTGATAATTCGAAGAGACTTGCAAAGATAACCAATCATACATAAAAGAATTCAGAGAAGAATCAAATATTGTTCACAAATAATCTAGATCATAAACCCACAATTCATCGGATCTTGACAAACACACCGCAAAAGAAGATTACATCGAATATATCTCCAAGGATATCAAGGAGAACTTTGTATTGAGATTCAAAGAGAGAGAAGAAACCATCTAGCTAATAACTACGGACCCGAAGGTCTGAAGTAAACTACTCACACATCATCGGAGAGGCTATGGTGTTGATGTAGAAGCCCTCCATGATCAATGCCCCCTCCGGCAGGACGCCGGAAAAGGCCCCAAGATGGGATCTCACGGGTACAGAAGGTTGCAGTGGTGGAATTAGGTTTTTGTGGATGCCCCTAATGGTTTGGGGGTACATAGGTATATATAGGAGGAAGAAGTACGTCGGTGGAGCAACATGGGCCCCACGAGGGTGGAGGGCACGCCCCCTACCTCGTGCTCTCCTCGTTGATTGCTTTACGTAGACTCCAAGTCCTCTGGATCATGTTTGTTCCGAAAATCACGTTCCCGAAGGTTTCATTCCGTTTGGACTCCGTTTGATATTCTTTTTCTGCGAAACACTGAAATAGGCAAAAAAAACAGCAATTTGGGTTGGGCCTCTGGTTAATAGGTTAGTCCCAAAAATAATATAAAAGTGTATAACATAGCCCATTTATCATCCAAAACAGAATATAATATAGCATGGAACAATAAAAAATTATAGATACATTGGAGACGTATCAAGCATCCCCAAGCTTAATTCTTGCTCGTCCTCGAGTAGGTAAATGATAAAAACAGAATTTTGATGTGGAATGCTACTTGGCATAATTTTTAATGTAACCCTCTTAATTGTGGTATGAAAATTCAGATCCAAAAGATTCAAGATAAAAGTTTAATATTGACATGAAAGTAATAATACTTCAAGCATACTAACTAAGCAATTATGTCTTCTCAAAATAACATGGCCAAAGAAAGTTCATCCCTACAAAATCATATAGTTTGGTCATGCTCCATTTTTGTCACACAAGAATGCTCTCATCATGCACAACCCCGATGACAAGCCAAGCAATTGTTTCATACTTTAGCAATCTCAAACTTTTTCAACCTTCACGCAATACATGAGTGTGAGCCATGGATATATCACTATGGGTGGAATAGAATATAATGATGGGGGTTATGTGGAGAGGACAAAATAAGGAGAAAGTCTCACATCAACGCGGCTAATCAACAGGCTATGGAGATGCCCATCAATTGATGTTAATGTGAGGAGTAGGGATTGCCATGCAACGGATGCACTAGAGCTATAAATGCATGAAAGCTCAACAAAAAGAAACTAAGTGGGTGTGCATCCAACTTGCTTGCTCACGAAGACCTAGGGCATTTGAGGAAGCCCATTGTTGGAATATACAAGCCAAGTTCTATAATGAAAAATTCCCACTAGTATATGAAAGTGACAAAACAAGAGACTCTCTATCATGTAGATCATGGTGCTACTTTGAAACACAAGTGTGGAAAAAAGGATAGTAGCATTGCCCCTTTTTATTTTTATTTTTTATTTTTTGGGGCCTTCCTTTTTTTTCTTTTGGCCTTTCTCTCTTTTTTTGGGACAATGCTCTATGAATGATGATCATCACACTTCTATTTATTTACAACTCGATACTAGAACAAAGTATGACTCTATATGAATGCCTCCGGCGGTGTACCGGGATGGGCAATGAATCAAGAGTGACATGTATGAAAAATTATGAATGGTGGCTTTGCCACAAATACGATGTCAAATACATGATCATGCAAGGCAATATGACAATGATGAACGTGTCATGATGAACGGAACAGTGGAAAGTTGCATGTCAATATATCTCGGAATGGCTATGGAAATGCCATAATAGGTAGGTATGGTGGCTTTTTTGAGGAAGATATAAGGAGGTTTATGTGTGATAGGGTGTATCGTATCACGGGATTTCGATGCACCGGCGAAGTTTGCACCAACTCTCAAGGTGAGAAAGGGCAATGCATGGTACCAAAGAGGCTAGCAATTATGGGAGGGTGAGAGTTTGTATAATCCATGGACTCAACATTAGTCATAAAGAACTCACATACTTATTGCAAAAATCTACAAGTCATCAAAAACAAAGCACTAAGCGCATGCTCCTAGGGGGATAGATTGGTAGGAAAAGACCATCGCTCGTCACCGACCAACACTCATAAGGAGGACAATCAAAGAACACCTCATGTTTCAAATTTGTGACATAACGTTTACCATACGTGCATGCTATGGGACTTGCAAACTTCAACACAAGTATTTATCAATTTCACAACTACTTAACTAGCACAACTTTAATATCACTACCTCCATATCTCAAAACAATCATCAAGCATCAAACTTTTCTTAGTATTCAACACATGCATAAGAAAGTTTTTTACTAATCTTGAATACCTAGCATATTAGGACTAATTTCCCAATTAAAGCAAATTACCATGCTGTTTTGTAGGACTCTCAAAATAGTATAAGTGAAGCATGAGAGAACAATAGTTTCTATAAAACAAAACCACCACCGTGCTCTAAAAGATATAAGTGAAGCACTAGAGCAAAAATCATATAGCTCAAAAGATATAAGTGAAGCACATAGAGTATTCTAATAAATTCTGAATCATGTGTGTCTCTCTCAAAAGGTGTGTACAGCAAGGATGATTGTGGTAAACTAAAAAGCAAAGACTCAAATCATACAGGACGCTCCAAGCAAAACACCTATCATGTGGTGAATAAAAATATAGCTCCAAGTAAAGTTACCGATGGATGAAGACGAAAGAGGGGATGCCTTCCGGGGCATCCCCAAGCTTTGGCTTTTTGGTGTCCTTAGATTACCTTGGGGTACCATGGGCATCCCCAAGCTTAGGCTCTTGCCACTCCTTGTTCCATAATCCATCAAATCTTTTACCCAAAACTTGAAAACTTCACAACACAAAACTCAACAGAAAATCTCGTAAGCTCCGTTAGCGAAAGAAAACAAAGCACCACTTCAAGGTACTATAATAAACTCATTCTTTATTTATATTGGTGTTAAACCTACTGTATTCCAACTTCTCTATGGTTTATAAACTATTTTACTAGCCATAGATTCATCAAAATAAGCAAACAACACACGAAAAATAGAATCTGTCAAAAACAGAACAGTCTGTAGTAATCTGTAACTAACGCAAACTTCTGGGACTCAAACAAATCTACCAAAATAGGAAGACCTAAACAATTTGTTTATTGATCTTCTGCAATTGGAATCAATATTTTATCACGTTCTGGTAATTTTTAATAATTATTTTCATGAACAGAAAGTTTCTGGAATTTTCAGCAAGATCAAATAACTATCATCCAAGAAGATCCTATAGGTTTAACTTGGCACAAACACTAATTAAAACATAAAAACAAATATAACCAGAGGCTACATCAAATATTTATTCCTAAACAGAAGCAAAAAGCAAAAAACTAAAATAAAATTGGGTTGCCTCCCAACAACCGCTATCATTTAACGCCCCTAGCTAGGCATAAAAGCAAGGATAGATCTAGGTATTGTCATCTTTGATTTTAATTTTCTTAGTGAGTGATGCTCGAATCCGGGAGGTTCCTTACGCTTCCCTTCATATTCGTAAATTTTTAGATCTAAAGAATCCAACCGCTTATTGCAAAGGGTAATTGACATATTCATGCAGTGGAGATTTCCGCTAACACTCTTGAGTTGTTCAAGAGATTTTTGTAAAAAAATTGTTACTTCGCAAATCTTCTCAAAAACTTGTGTCTCTTCTTGGGTATTATATGGCCCCTTTTGTGGAGGTAGTGTTCCCACTATTCCCTCTAAAATTTCATGAGCAATACTGGGATCCATTTCAATAAAATTTTCTTTGGCAACGCAATCCAAGAGTTGTCTATGGGACATATTTAATCCAACATAAAAATTACGAAGCAAAATTCTAAAATTCACCTCTAGGGTGCAATTACGATAAGATTCCATCATCCCAAACCATGCATCTTTTAAATTTTCTCCTTGCCTTTGTTTGAAGTGAAGAACTTCAAACTCAGGAGACAAAGGGGCAGATAAAGGACTAGCCATAACGACGAAGCAAGCAAAAAGAGATGAACTAGAAAAGAAAAGGGGGACAGAAAAAGAGGGCGAAGAAAACAACAAGGGTGAAGGGGGGAGAGGAAAACGAGAGGCAAATGGCAAATAATTTATGCGTGGGATAAGAGTTTGTGATGGGTACTTGGTATGTCTTGGCTTGTGCGTAGACTCCCCGGCAACGGCGCCAGAAATGGCTCGTTGCTGGGAGTCAAATCTTGACTCGACTTGGCGCGAATCTCCCCAGCAACGGCGCCAGAAATCCTTCTTGCTACCTCTTGAGCACTGCGTTGGTTTTCCCTTGAAGAGGAAAGGGTGATGCAGTAAAGTAGCGTAAGTATTTCCCTCAGTTTTTGAGAACCAAGGTATCAATCCAGTAGGAGATCACGCTCGAGTCCCACGCACCTACACAAACAAATAAGAACCTCGCAACCAACGTGATAAAGGGGTTGTCAATCCCTTCAGGTCACTTACGAGAGTGAGATCTGATAGATATGATAAGATAATATTTTTGGTATTTTTATGATAAAGAGAAATAAAGATGCAAAGTAAAATAAACGGCAATAGAAATAGCTAAGTGATGAAAGATTAATATGATAGAAAATAGACCCGGCGGCCATAGGTTTCACTAGTGGATTCTCTCAAGATAACATAAGTATTACAGTGGGTGAACAAATTACTGTCGAGCAATTGATAGAATTGAGCATAATTATGAGAATATCTAGGTATGATCATGTATATGTGCATCACGTCCACGACAAGTAGGCCGAAACGATTCTGCATCTACTACTATTACTCCACACATCGACCGCTATCCAGCATGCATCTAGAGTATTAAGTTCATAAGAACAGAGTAACGCTTTAAGTAAGATGACATGATGTAGAGGGATAAACTCATGCAATATGATATAAACCCCATCTTTTTATCCTCGATGGCAACAATACAATACGTGCCTTGCTGCCCCTGCTGTCACTAGGAAAGTACACCGCAAGATTGAACCCAAAGCTAAGCACTTCTCCCATTGCAAGAAAGATCAATCTAGTAGGCCAAACCAAACTGATAATTCGAAGAGACTTGCAAATATAACCAATCATACATAAAAGAATTCAGAGAAAAATCAAATATTGTTCATAGATAATCTGGATTATAAACCCACAATTCATCGGATCTCGACAAACACACGCAAAAGAAGATTACATCGAATAGATCTCCAAGAAGATCGAGGAGAACTTTGTATTGAGATTCAAAGAGAGAGAAGAAGCCATCCAGCTAATAACTATGGACCTGAAGGTCTGAACTAAACTACTCACACATCATCGTAGAGGCTATGGTGTTGATGTAGAAGCCCTCTGTGATCAATGCCCCCTCCGGCAGGACGCCGAAAAAGGCCCCAAGATGGGATCTCACTGGTACAGAAGGTTGCGGCGGTGGAATTAGGTTTTCGTGGATGCCCCTGATGGTTTGGGGGTACGTAGGTATATATAGGAGGAAGAAGTACGTCGGTGGAGCAACATGGGCCCCATAAGGTGGAGGGTGCGCCTGGGGGAGGTGGGCGCGCCCCCATACCTCGTGCTCTCCTTGTTGATTGCTTTACGTAGACTCCAAGTCCTCTGGATCACGTTTGTTCCGAAAATCACGTTCCCAAAGGTTTCATTCCGTTTGGACTCCGTTTGATATTCTTTTTCAGTGAAACACTGAAATAGGCAAAAAAAACAGCAATTTGAGCTGGGCCTCCGGTTAATAGGTTAGTCCCAAAAATAATATAAAACTGTATAACAAATCCCATTTATCATCCAAAATAGAATATAATATAGCATGGAACAATAAAAAAATTATAGATACGTTGGAGACGTATCAGCTTGCGAGCCCGACCGCGAGGAGCTCCATCCACCCCACGCCAAGCTACGGGTACGGGCCGGTGCGCCACGAGCCCCGCTTCAATCCTATTCCTCTAGCCTAGCCCCAAACCCCCTCATCGCCGGCGTGAGCTCCGGCGAAGCCCCGCCTCTCTCTGATCTCGCGCTCCCCCTCTCTCTCCTCACGCGCGGGACCCACTTGTCAGTCTTACCACTCGCGCCTGAAGCGGTACGAGTGGAGGCGCCTTTCCCGTTTACGCCTTCGACGTCACCCCCTGGTTTTCTGTTTAATTCAAATATTATTCAGAAATTTGACTAAACTTTGACCAGCCACCATTTCTAAACCATAAGTCCAAATGATTTGATTCTTTTTGCATTGTCTTTGTTTCAGAAAGCTCTAGCAGCACACCAAAGGATGGATTTTTCCTTGTTGTCTAGAATTTCTAGTGCTTTTCAGAGAGGTTTTCGATAATTATTTTTCTGGTTTTAAATTCTTTTCAGAAGGAGAAGCTTGTCTTGAAGCAAACCAAGAGGTGTGTGATCCTCCTCTACACTAAGGCAAGCCACATCCGCATTTGGATGGTGTTATTTCAATATCTATGATTTTCTACTTGAATATGAGTTCTTATTTGCATTTAAAATTTCATAAATAAATTTGGTTAATTGCTAGTTACTTTATCCTGCTTGATATGCTTGTTTTAGTTACTGGTTGAATGCATGAACTTGTTTGGCTAAGTGTAGCAAGATTTTGCACTAGACATATTGCTATGGAAATTAATGATAGTTATTTTATTAAGTGATATTTTCTATTAAAAGATGAACTAATAAAAATATTGCTTGATAATAAAAATGAGTTATTGCCTGAGAAGTTTTGATTCTGAGTATTGCAAGATATTTATGTTGTTTGATCCATGACTAGGAGTTGTTTGCCTTGCATGACGAGTAGTTGCATGATTATGGTATTATATCATGTTATTGATAAAAAGTTTTTATCAAAGCTAAACCTGATTAAGTTCAACTTGAATACGATGTTGATCACATCATGGTTCCACTGAATCGGGTTTTCAATTCAGTGCGACCACATTTACCTTATGGGAAGGTCTTGATTCGGTCCTTTGTTGTGGCTCTCACCGGTGCTTCCCGCGAGGGAAGGTTATGGGCGTGCCTACCCTGGCCCGGTAGACAACCATAACCTTGTGTGCTCATTTTTGTTTTTATGGTACCTTGTCCCCATTTGGAACTGTTTTGACACGACGGTGGTCGTTGGTGTCTTTGGTAGACACGGGGCCACCCAAGACCTAGACCTGAGAGGGAGTTGGTCGGAGTGGCCAAGGAGAGTGCATGACCAAGGGAGGGTTTCGTCGGAATGCTTTGGTCCACCCGAATGGGCATGCGAGGCCAGGTGTTCCGTAGTATGGGTAAAGTGCGCTACCTCTGCAGAGTGTATCTAATCTATCGATAGCCGCATCCTTGGTTATGGGCATAACTCGTGAGTAAGTCACACCATGGATCAACTTTTATAATAAATCTTGCAAACTAAGTGATTGTTGTGATGCATTGTTTTGTGGTGAATCATGAACTCTTGAGGTGTTCAGGAGTGATTGGTTTCAGGTGTGACCCTGGTATGGTCACTGTTTGGTTATGAGGTAACCGTCTGGTAAGTGAGTTCGTGAGACTCGGAGGACGTAGTGTTTGCATTGCATCTATAGTATTTCTTGCATTGATTTAATCTGATTAATTATCATGATATTGTCTGTCATCGTGCTTATGTTTGTTGTGAGCTTGCAAGTACATTCAATGTACCGACCTGGCGTGTTATGCCAACTTTCAGGCAAGTCGGTTCGCATTGGAGCGCATCTCGTGTCTAGGTCGTGTCCACGTCGGTGTCCGTGTGTTATGGAGTTCCACTTCGTCGTTCTTCCGCTGCCGTGTAGTTCGTGTGATTGAGGCCCCAGTCATGTTCATTAAATAATGTACATACTGTCCAGCAGCACCGAGTGTGCCGCTTGGCCTTGTATCTCGATGTAATATCAGACCTATGTAATCCGCTAGCATCAATAAAGCGGTTGTTTCTGTACCATGTTGTTGTGTATTGCCAGAAGACTTGATCTCTGGGCTGGCAATGCAGGGTAAACTGGTTGCTCTGAGTCGAGGTGCCACAATGCTTGGTATTAAAGCCGCGCTAGTTGTAGGACACGCTAGACCGTTAGTGCGTTAGTGAAACGGTAGATAGCTTCGTTAGAGTGCCGGTAGTCATAGAAATTGGTTGTTGCATTGCATGCATGTTTACTTGTTGTTATTACTAACCGTACGGTTTGTGAGTGTAGATGGCACCAGTACCGATCTTGTACCATCCTGAGCTAGCTCCGTACACATCGTCGCACCTGCTTCAGAACATGTAGCGACGGCTCTACCCAGAGGGCGCTGATCCAGAGTATCGGGTGTATCGCGAGCATCTGGCCGGTGCATTGTATGAGTATTATGCTGAGGTCACTCTATACCACAGTTCCCCTTCCGGCGCTTACACTCGTTCGACTAAGGGTGGTCTTGCTTTTACGCCATCTCAGGCGGTTCAATTTGCTGCTATCGAGGCTCTTGTAGACTTGCGCTACAACGAGGTTCGCATGCATACTCACCCTGGTCTTTTCTACTACCCATCTCTACACGAGAATGGGAGTATCCACTTTCCTTTGATTAATCCGGCGTGCGATCGTCCCACTAGCCACCTTTCTCCCTACATCACTGCCAGTTATCTCCTGAACTACGAGTTAGCTCAGGAGCTGTCACACGCTCGCGCAGCTCTCGCGGCTGCTCGTATGAGGAACCCTCTTCCCGCTGCCATCTATACTTCTCTAGTTCCTTCCGCCTCTGTTCCCCTGGCGACCTCACAGGGTACCGTTAACCCTCTGACGGTGAACCCTCGCAGTGCTCCTACTGCATGGTCTTCCCTTGCGCTACTCCTGCCGCTCCTATGCTTAGATCACATCCCCCGCCTGCCCCTGAGGGAGAGCCCTCGAGGCAGCGCCAGCGTGTCTCTCTTAACCCGGAGGTCTCTACTATCAGTTCAGGATCTAGATCCGGCTCAGGAGACGAGCCTGCAGCAGCACCATCCGAGTAGTAGACCGTTAGAGTATCGATGTAGTCATGAGCATAATGTATGGTTGTAATCGCACTTGTCATGATGCGTAGCTTAATGTATGAGGGTAGTAGACTCGTTGTGATGTTTACTTTCATGTTGGGACTATGTGTAATTATGTTCGAACCTTTTATTCGCCTTGGTTTTCATTCGTTGCTTTCTTCTGGGATTTTTCATTGCCTTTTTCTCCCATTTTGGAATTTTCTCATGATGGTTGGTATGTATTGGGGAAACGAAAAATAGGATGACGTGTGGAGGCAGCAGCAGCCAAGCTTGTGAGGATGTCCCTGTCCATCGCTCCGCAAGATAGGCAGGACGTTCCCCTGAGCCACGCCCGCCACCTCCATCTCCACCGCCACATCCGCCTTCCACTGAGCAAATCTTACGAATGTTTGAAGAAAGAAGGAGCAACGATCTGCTGGAAATACTAAAAAGTGTACAAGTTATGGTTGGGCGGAGTGGAAACCAGAATGGCCATCACTCCAAGCTGTCAGATTTTCAGCGAACCAAGCCTCCCAGTTTTAGCCACGCTATTGATCCATTGGACACCGACGATTGGCTAAGGACTATTGAGAGGAAACTGGAGATTGCTCGCACTGAGGAAGGATACAAGGTTCCCTTCGCAACACATTATCTCGAAGGAGCTACCGCTATATGGTGGGATAATGCCAAGACAATATGGCCTGCAAACGAGGAAATTACTTGGACAAAATTCAAGGATCATTTCCGCAAGTATCATATTCCCACCGGAGTCATGAAAATCAAGCAACGCGAATTCCTCGCTCTCACTCAAGGCAGCATGACCGTCAACGAGTATCTGAATAAATTCAACCATTTGGCCCGCTATTATCTCCACGATGTTGCCACGGAAGAGCGGAAGATCAACCGGTTTCTTGGAGGCCTGAATCAGCATCTCAGGTGCACGCTCAGCATGTTTGATTTCCCAGACTTCCTGACTCTGGTAAACAAGGCCCTCATCGCAGAAAGGGAACACAGCTCCTGCACGATAACAAGCCAACTGTTAACGACCACAAGCGCAAATTCGAGCCGAAGAAGGATATGCAACCAGTGAAAAAGGCTCATACTTGGCAACAGACTCAGGTGGAGTACAAACCCAACTGGCAGCAGAATGTCAACAAGACTACCACTCAAGTCAAGAATGTCGTGACCAGCCCGGTGCGCGACGATTGTCAGCGCAACAATTCATGCTTCAGCTATGGTCAAACCGGACACTACGCTAGACAGTGTCCCAAGAACAACAAACAAGCAGCTCCATTTCATCCGCAAGTCAACTACATGGAGCCGTATTCCGCCCCAGATATGGTCCAAGGGCAAATCCATCATATCTCTGCAGACGAAGCCCAAGAGGATCCGAAAGTCGTCATTGGTATGTTTCTTGTTAATGACATACCCGCCGTAATTTTATTTTACTCTGGGGCTTCCCACTCTTTTATTTCGTGGAGTTTTGCTTCCCAAAACAATTTTCCTTGCTCGATTTTGGGAAAGCACATGCTGGTACAATCCCCGGGATCCCTACTCAAAAGCAATCTCGTCGGCCGAAATTTGGAAATTGACATCAAGGGCATCAAGTTTCCAACATCGTTGATAATCATCGACTCCAACAAATTGGATGTCATTCTGGGCATGAATTGGTTAACCCAATACCAAGTATGCATCAGCTGTGCGACCAGAGAAGTTACCCTGAAAAACATGGAAGGTCGCACCACAAGCTTTTATGCCCGCAAGCGCATACGATATGGTTTTCACAGTAGTAGCAGAAGAGGTGGAATTAATTCCAGTGGTCAGTGAGTATCCAGATGTATTTCCTGAAGAATTACCAGGCATGCCACCAGACCGAGATCTGGAGTTTACAATTGACTTGGTGCCTGGAACCACCCCGATACATAAGAAATATTATCGAATGCCTTCCTCGGAATTGGTGGAGTTGAAGAAACAACTGGATGAGATGCTGCAGAAAGGATACATCCGTCCAAGCTCTTCGCCATGGGGATCACCAGCGATCTTTGTGGACAAAAAGGATGGCAGTCTACGAATGTGTGTAGACTACCGACAGCTGAATGACGTCACCATTAAAAACAAGTATCCACTGCCGAGGATTGACGATCTGTTTGATCAACTCAGTGGGGCCAAAGTATTCTCAAAAATTGATTTGAGGACTAGATATCATCATCTCAAGATAAAGAAGGAAGATATTCCTAAGACCGCGTTCACCACTCGGTACGGTCTTTATGAATATACCGTTATGTCCTTCGGCCTCACCAACGCCCCTGACTTCTTTATGCATATGATGAACAAGGTGTTTATGGACTTCTTGGACAAATTTGTAGTGGTGTTCATTAATGACATCCCCATTTACTCCAAGAGCAAGGACGAACACAAGGAACATCTTCGAGCAGTTATGCAAAGGCTTCGCGACCATCAACTTTATGCCAAATTCAGCAAATGTGAGTTTCGGCTCCAGCAAGTGGGATTTCTCGGGCATGTCCTGTCGGCAGAAGGAACCTCAATGGACCCAAGCAAGGTGAATGATGTACTTGATTGGTCCGCCCCCACAATAGTCTCAGAAATCCAGAGTTTCCTCGGACTAGCCGGATATTATCGCCGTTTTATCGAAGGATTCTCCAAGATCGCCAAGCCAATGACTAAGCTTCTTAAGAATGATAATAAATTCCTATGGACTGAGGACTGCAAACAGAGTTTCAATGAGTTAAAAATCAGGCTGACATCGGCACCAGTATTGACTCTTCCAGACATTTACCGCAGTTTTGATGTCTACGGCGACGCATCCAGAAAAGGACTTGGGTGTGTACTCATGCAAGATGGCAAAGTGGTGGCTTATGCATCTCAACAACTACGACAATGCGAAGGAAACTATCCTACTCATGATTTGGAATTGGCCGCGGTGGTGCATGCTTTGAAGATCTGGAGACACTATCTGATTGGAAAGAAATGCCAGATATTCACCGACCATAAGAGTCTCAAGTATATATTCACTCAGCCCGATTTGAACCTTCGACAACGAAGATGGCTCGAGTTGGTTAAGGACTACGACCTCGGAATAAATTATCACCCGGGCAAAGCTAATGTGGTGGTTGACGCCCTTAGTCGCAAACTAGCCAACCTTAATGCTCTAATGGATTCCTTGCCTCCTGAGCTTTATGAAGAAATCATGCAGCTCAATTTGGTAACCACCGACATCCGTCTTGCCAATATATTGGAAGTTTCCCCTACTCTCGAAGAAGAAATCCGCAGTGCTTAGGTAGATGACAAGAGGTTGAAAATATATGTCTAGAAGATGCACCAAGGGCATGCATCAGATTTCTCTACGGATCAGCGAGGTTCGCTAAGATTCCGAGGAAGACTTTGCGTACCCAACCAAGAAAGTCTGAAGAAGAAAATATTGGCAGAAGCACATAAAGCACCATACTCGATTCACCCCGGTGGTACCAAAATTATGAGGACCTTCGTCGGGTATTTTGGTGAGATGGTGAAAGCACAAGTGCTCCCTGGGTGATTTTGGTAATTAATGTCAACATATCTCTTATTGGACTAATGCTTCTACCTAGTATGTTTCAGATAAGTTCAACAATGGAGTGGCATGGACTAGAGGATGTGGAACCCCTTCAAGATGCTGAGGACAAAGGATTGGCTCAAGCTCAAAGCACAAGACTCTGCATTTCTACTTTAGTGATCCAAGATCACATTGAGTCCATAGGAAAGCCAATACTATTAAGAGGGGGTGAGGTGTTGCTTAATGGCTTACTTGCTCAAAGTGCTTAGTGATATGCTCCACAACCCTCAACTACTTTCTCACAGCCAAATATGTCCCAAACCAAAAGTCAAACTCAGCCCCACCGATTTGATCTATCCAGTGCCACCGAGTTCACTTAACATAAGCCACTGCCAGAAACCCTAATCAATTCGGTCTCACCGATAGGATCTCGGTCTCACCAAGATGGGCTTGCAAACTCTCTGTTGCCTATTACATTAATTTCGGTCTCACCGAAATATGAAATCGGCCCCACCGAGTTTACCTGGCCAACTCTCTGTTTGGCTTATTACCAAAATCGGTTCCACCGAGTTTGTGTAATCGGTCCAACCGAGATGAGGCTTTACCCTAACCCTAGCACATCGGTCCCACCGAGTTGATCAAGTCAGTCCAATCAAAAATCCTAACGGTCACATTATGAACTAAATCGGTTTGACCGAGTTTCACGATTCGGTCCCACCGAGTTTGGTAAATTGTGTGTAACGGTTAGATTTTGTGTGGAGGCTATATATACCCCTCCACCCACTCTTCATTCATGGAGAGAGCCATCAGAACATGCCTACACTTCCAACATACATTTTCTGAGAGAGAACCACCTACACTTGTGTTGAGGTCAAGATATTCCATTCCAACCACATAAATCTTGATCTCTAGCCTTCCCCAAGTTGCTTTCCACTCAAATCATCTTTCCACCAAATCCTATCCTATGAGAGAGAGAGTTGAGTGTTGGGGAGAATATCATTTGAAGCACAAGAGCAAGGAGTTCATCATCAACACACCATTTGTTACCTCTTGGAGAGTGGTGTCTCCTAGATTGGTTAGGTGTCACTTGGAAGCCTCCGTCAAGATTGTGGAGTTGAACCAAGGAGTTTGTAAGGGCAAGGAGATCGCCTACTTCGTGAAGATCTATCCTAGTGAGGCAAGTCCTTCATGGGCGACGGCCATGGTGGGATAGACAAGGTTGCTTCTTCATGGACCCTTAGTGGGTGGAGCCCTTCGTGGACTCGCACAACAGTTACCCTTTGTGGGTTGAAGTCTCCATCAACGTGGATGTACGATAGCACCACCTATCGAAACCATGCCAAAAATCTCCGTGTCTCCAATTGCGTTTACACACTTGAATCCCATCCCTTTACATTCTTGCAACTTGCATGCTTTACTTTCCACTGCTCATATACTCTTGTCATGCTTGCTTGATATGTATTGTAAATGTGTGAACTTGTGCTAAAACTCCACCTCAACCTAAAGAAATTAAAAACTGCAACTTTTATTTGCTAAGAGTCTATTCACCGCCCCCCCCTCTAGACACTTCTTCTCGATCCTTTCAATTGGTATCAGAGCATTGGTCTCCATTGCTTTGGTTTAAACACCTTTGGAGGAAGATGGACGAGTCTACGTTGGGGGGTCTTAGACATAGAGTGCATATTCTTGATGGAGAGTTCTTCCATGAGTGGAAAAATGAGATGCTTGAGATTTTCAATGAATATCATTTGAACAAGTACATTACTAGCCCTTGTGCACCTCATATTGACCCTCTGCATCCCACACCCGATGAGGATCTTGACATGATTCGCAATCTTAGAACTATCAAGCTTATCATTAGAGGATTGCCCACAAATTTAATTGCTAGCTTACCTACTCTTAAGTGTGCCTACACTATATGGAGATTTCTTGAGGAACGATTCCCAAATTATTCCTTGAAGAATCTAGACGAAATTCTCCATAAGTCTATTGCCTTGAGTAAGATGAGCACTAGTGATCCTAAGTTTAATGATTGTCTATTTGAGCTTCGTGATCTCATGCGTGCCGAAGGAGATGTTGGAATTATTAGCAATATCACTTCCGAAGTCATTAGAATTCATAGAGATGAACATTGTTATGGTCATACTTCTAATGAATCACTCTCTCTAGGAATTGATCCACCACATGACGATGTTGAACATGGATCCTATGATGAGGATGATGATAGTGACTATGATCTTGATGATGCAATGAGACACTTTGGTCTTATGGCTAATCTTCGCGGCTACATGGCCGGAGGAAAGGAATGGGTCCTTGATAGTGGATGTACTGATCATATGACCGGAGACAAAGAGATGTTTCGTGAGCTTGCTGAAAATGGCGGCCCTCGAAAGTATGTCACTTTTGGTGATAACTCAAAGGGTAAGGTGGTTGGCCTTGGTAAGGTGGCCATCTCACATGATAGCTCCATACAAAATGTTATGCTCGTTGAATCGCTTGGCTACAATTTACTTTCCGTATCTAGACTTGCTGACTTTGGTTTCAACGTCCTATTTACTGAAGTAGATTGCCAAGTGTTTCGTAGAGATAATCATAAAATGGTCTTTACCGGTATACGTAGAGGTGATCTTTACATTGTTGATTTCACTAGAAAATCTCAACCTAGAACTTGCTTAATTGCTAAATCTTCTAAAAGCTGGTTGTGGCATAGAAGGCTAGGTCATGTGGGCATGCGAAATCTTGATAAGCTTATTAAAGGTGATCATATCCTTGGAGTAAAAGATGTTATATTTGACAAGGATAGACTTTGTAGTGCTTGTCAAGCAGGAAAACAAGTTGGAAGAAGTCACCCCGTGAAGAACATCATGACCACGAGAAGACCGCTCGAGCTACTTCACATGGATCTCTTTGGTCCCAATGCCTACAAGAGTCTCGATGGTAACTCATTTGGTCTAGTCATAGTCGATGCTTTTTCAAGATTTACGTGGGTGTTCTTTCTTGATGATAAATCGCAGGTCCAAAAGATCTTCAAAAACAACTTCGCTAGGAAGGCCCAGAATCAATTTGAAGTGAAGATTAATAAGGTTCGGAGCGACAACAGAACGGAGTTCAAGAACGCAAATGTGGATACCTTCCTTGACGAAGAAGGGATTTCACATGTGTTCTCGGCTACGTACACGCCTCAACAAAATGGAGTTGTTGAGAGGAAAAACCGGACTCTTATTGAGATGGCAAGAATGATGCTTGATGAGTACAAGACTCCAAAACACTTTTGGGCGGAAGCGGTTGAGACAGCTTGTCATGCAACAAATCGCTTGTATCTTCACAAGCTACTCGACAAGACGGCATACGAGCTCATCACCGGTAACAAACCCCAAGTTGGATACTTTCGAGTATTCGGCTCAAAGTGCTACATTATTGATAAGCATCGTCTTTCTAAATTTGCTCCTAAATCTCATGAAGGTTCCCTACTTGGTTATGGCTCAAACTCTCACACTTATCGTGTCTACAATAATTTCACCCGAAAGGTTGAAGAGATGGTAGATGTGAAGTTTGATGAATCTAACGGCTCACAAGTAGAGCAATTGCCAATTGATGTAGGAGACAAAGACCCTTCGGAAGCAATCCAAGACTTGTCTATTGGCAAGATTCGTCCAACGGAGGTAAAGGAGAGTACCTCGTCCGTCCAGGTGGAGGCTTCCACCTCACAACAAGGTGAACCAAGAGTCGACATGGAAGCATCCATGAGAGGGACGCACCAAGATGAAGAGAATGAGGAAGTACATCAAGATGAACCTCATCAACCCCCTTCTCCACCAAGAAAAGAAAACAACAACGCCAATAATGAAGAAGGCCAAGAAGAAGGACAAGATGATGAAGAAGATGTTCCACCCCGACCCAAGCAAAAGCTCTCACGAGTTCGAGCAAGAGTCTCAAGAGATCACCTCGTCGAACAAATCTTCAAAAATATTCAAACCGGGAGAATCACTCGCTCTAAAACTAGTTTGGCTAACTTTTGTGAACATCATTCATTCATCTCTAGCATTGAACCTATGAAGGTCTAAGAAGCATTGGAAGATCCAGATTGGATAAATGCCATGCATGAAGAGCTACATAACTTTGAGAGAAATCAAGTGTGGACATTGGTCGAGAAGCCCGACAACAACCACAACATCATCGGTACCAAATGGGCGTTTCGCAACAAGCAAGATGAAGACGGTCAAGTCGTCCGCAAAAAGTTCGTCTAGTCGCCCAAGGCTACACTCAAGTCGAAGGTATGGACTATGGTGAGACATATGCCCCCGTTGCTAGACTTGAGTCCAATGGCATTTTACTTGCTTATGCTAATCACCATGATATCACCTTGTACCAAATGGACATTAAAAGTGCTTTTCTAAATGGTGAAATTGAGGAGGAAGTTTATGTTAAACAACCTCCCGGCTTTATCAATCCTAAGAAACCTAATCATGCTTACAAACTTCACAAAGCTCTTTATGGTCTTAAACAAGCCCCTAGAGCGTGGTATAAATGCTCGACCAAGTTCCTTATTGAAAAAGGCTTTGAAATTGGAAAAATAGATTCCACTCTTTTCACTAAAAGGGTTAATGGAGAACTATTTGTGTGCCAAATTTATGTTGATGATATTATATTTGGTTCGACTAACCCTCATATTAGTGAGAAGTTTGGAAAGCTTATGTCGGAGAAGTTTGAGATGTCTATGATGAGGGAACTCAAATTCTTTCTTGGTTTGCAAATCAAGCAAACTAAGAAGGTACCTTTGTTTCTCAAACAAAGTACACCAAGGACTTATTCAAGAAGTTCAATATGCAAGAATGCAAAGGTATGAATACACCCATGCCTACTAGTGGACATCTTGACTTGACTAAGGACGGTGAACCGGTTGATCAAAAGGTTTACCGCTCTATGATTGGTTCATTGTTATTGTTGGGGAACGTAGTAATTTCAAAAAAATTCCTACGCACACGCAAGATCATGGTGATGCATAGCAACGAGAGGGGAGAGTGTGATCTACGTACCCTTGTAGACCGACAGCGGAAGCGTTAGCACAACGCGGTTGATGTAGTCGTACGTCTTCACGGCCCAACCGATCAAGCACCGAAACTATGGTATCTCCGAGTTTTAGCACACGTTCAGCTCGATGACGATCCCTGGACTCCGATCCAGCAAAGTGTCGGGGTAGAGTTCCGTCAGCACGACGGCGTGCTGACGATCTTGATGTACTACCGTCGCAGGGCTTCGCCTAAGCACCACTACAGTATTATCGAGGATTATGGTGGAAGGGGGCACCGCACACGGCTAAGAATATGATCACGTGGATCAACTTGTGTCTAGGGGTGCCCCCTGCCCCCGTATATAAAGGATCAAGGAGGGGGTGCGGCCGGCCAGGAGGAGGGCGCGCCAGGAGGAGTCCTACTCCCACCGGGAGTAGGATTCCCCCCCTTTCCTAGTTGGAATAGGATTCGGGAGGGGGAAAGAGGAGAGAGAGAAGGAAGGGGGGCGCCGCCCCCTCTCATTGTCCTATTCGGACTAGGGGGGAGGGGCGCGCGGCCCAGCCCTGGCCGCCTCTCCTCTCTTCCACTAAAGCCCACTAAGGCCCATATACCTCCCGGGGGGTTCCGGTAACCTCCCGGTACTCCGGTAAAATCCCGATTTCACCCGGAACACTTCCGATATCCAAATATAGGCTTCCAATATATCAATCTTTATGTCTCGACTATTTCGAGACTCCTCGTCATGTCCGTGATCACATCCGGGACTCCGAACAAACTTCGGTATATCAAAATGCATAAACTCATAATATAACTGTCATCGAAACCTTAAGCGTGCGGACCCTACGGGTTCGAGAACAATGTAGACATGACCGAGACACGTCTCCGGTCAATAACCAATAGCGGAACCTGGATGCTCATATTGGCTCCTACATATTCTACGAAGATCTTTTATCGGTCAGACCGCATAACAACATACGTTGTTCCCTTTGTCATCGGTATGTTACTTGCCCGAGATTCGATCGTCGGTATCTCAATACCTAGTTCAATCTCGTTACCGGCAAGTCTCTTTACTCGTTTCGTAATACATCATCTCGCAACTAACTCATTAGTTGCAATGCTTGCAAGGCTTATGTGATGTGCATTACCGAGAGGGCCCAGAGATACCTCTCCGACAATCGGAGTGACAAATCCTAATCTCGAAATACGCCAACCCAACATGTACCTTTGGAGACACCTGTAGAGCTCCTTTATAATCACCCAGTTACGTTGTGACGTTTGGTAGCACACAAAGTGTTCCTCCGGTAAACGGGAGTTGCATAATCTCATAGTCATAGGAACATGTATAAGTCATGAAGAAAGCAATAGCAACATACTAAACGATCGAGTGCTAAGCTAACGGAATGGGTCAAGTCAATCACATCATTCTCCTAATGATGTGATCCCGTTAATCAAATAACAACTCTTTGTCTATGGTTAGGAAACATAACCATCTTTGATTAACGAGCTAGTCAAGTAGAGGCATACTAGTGACGTTTAGTTTGTCTATGTATTCACACAAGTATTATGTTTCCGGTTAATACAATTCTAGCATGAATAATAAACATTTATCATGATATAAGGAAATAAAATAATAACTTTATTATTGCCTCTAGGGCATATTTCCTTCAGTCTCCCACTTGCACTAGAGTCAATAATCTAGTTCTCATCGCCATGTGATTTAACATCAATAGTTCACATCACCGTGCGATCAACACCCATACTTCACATCGACATGTGACCAACACCCAAAGGGTTTACTAGAGTCAATAATCTAGTTCACATTGCTATGTGACTAACACCCAAAGAGTACTGAGGTGTGATCATGTTTTGCTTGTGAGAGAATTTTAGTCAACGGGTCTGCCACATTCAGATCCGTAAGTATTTTGCAATTTTCTATGTCAACAATGCTCTGCACGGAGCTACTCTAGCTAATTGCTCCCACTTTCAATATGTATCTAGATCGAGACTTAGAGTCATCCAGATCTGTGTCAAAACTTGCATCGACGTAACTTTTTACGACGAACCTTTTGTCACCTCCATAATTGAGAAATATTTCCTTATTCCACTAAGGATAATTTTGACCGCTGTCCAGTAAGCTACTCTTAGATCACTATTGTACTCCCTTGCTTAACATAGTGTAGGGTATACAATAGATCTAGTACACAGCATGGCATACTTTATAGAACCTATGGCTGAGGCGTAGGGAATGACTTTCATTCTCTTTCTATCTTCTGCCGTGGTCGGGCTTTGAGTCTTACTCAATTTCACACCTTGTAACACAGCCAAGAACTCTTTCTTTGACTGTTCCATTTTTGAACTACTTCAAAATATTGTCAAGGTATGTACTCATTGAAAAAACTTATCAAGCGTCTTGATCTATCTCTATAGATCTTGATGCTTAATATGTAAGCAGCTTCACCGAGGTCTTTCTTTGAAAAACTTCTTTCAAAATACTCCTTTATGCTTTGCAGAATAATTCTACATTATTTCCGATCAACAATATGTCATTCACATATACTTATCAGAAATGTTGTAGTGCTCCCACTCACTTTCTTGTAAATACAGGCTTCACCGCAAGTCTGTATAAAACTATATGCTTTGATCATACTATCAAAGCGTTTATTCCAACTCCGAGAGGCTTGCACCAGTCCATAAATGGATCGCTGGAGCTTGCACACTTTGTTAGCTCCTTTTGGATCGACAAAACCTTCCGGCTGCATTATATACAACTCTTCTTCCAGAAATCCATTCAGGAATGCAGTTTTGACATCCATTTGCTGGATTTCATAAAATGCGGCAATTGCTAACATGATTCGGACAGACTTAAGCATAGATACGAGTGAGAAACTCTCATCGTAGTCAACACCTTGAACTTGTCGAAAACCTTTTTGCGACAATTCTAGCTTTGTAGATAGTAACACTACTATCAGCGTCCGTCTTCCTCTTGAAGATCCATTTAATCTCAATGGCTCGCCGATCATTGGGCAAGTCAATCAAAGTCCATACTTTGTTCTCATACATGGATCTCATCTCAGATTTCATGGCCTCAAGCCATTTCGCGGAATCTGGGCTCATCATCGCTTCCTCATAATTCGTAGGCTCGTCATGGTCAAGTAACATGACCTCCAGAACTGGATTACCGTACCACTCTGGTGCGGATCTCACTCTGGTTTACCTACGAGGTTCGGTAGTAACTTGATCTGAAGTTACATGATCATCATCATTAGCTTCCTCACTAATCGGTCTAGTAGTCACAGGAACAGATTTCTGTGATGAACTACTTTCCAATGAGGGAGTAGGTACAATTACCTCATCAAGTTCTACTTTCCTCCCACTCACTTCTTTCGAGAGAAACTCCTTCTCTAGAAAGGATCCATTCTCAGCAAAGAATATCTTGCCTTTGGATCTGTGATAGAAGGTGTACCCAACAATTTCTTTTGGGTATCCTATGAAGACGCACTTCTCCGATTTGGGTTTGAGCTTATCAGGTTGAAACATTTTCATATAAGCATTGCAACCTCAAACTTTAAGAAACGACAGCTTAGGTTTCTTGCCAAACCATAGTTCATACGGTGTCATCTCAACGGATTTAGATGGTGCCCAATTTAATGTGAATGCAGCTGTCTCTAATGCATAACCCCAAAACGATAGTGGTAGATCGGTAAGAGACATCATAGATCGCACCATATCTAATAAAGTACAGTTATGACGTTCGGACACACCATTATGCTGTGGTGTTCTAGGTGGCGTGAGTAGTGAAACTATTTCACATTGTTTTTAACTGAAGGCCAAACTCGTAACTCAAATATTTTACTTCTGCGATCATATCGTAGAAACTTTTATTTCTATTACGATGATTCTCCACTTCACTCTGAAATTCTTTGAACTTTTCAACTGTTTCAGACTTGTGTTTCATTAAGTTGATATACCCATATCTGCTCAAATCATCTGTGAAGGTTAGAAAATAATGATACCCGCCGCGAGCCTTAACAGTCATCGGATCGCATACATCAGTATGTATTATTTCCAATAAGTCAGTTGCTCGCTCCATTGTTTCGGAGAACGGAGTCTTAGTCATCTTGCCCATGAGCCATGGTTCGCAAGCATCAACTGATTCATAATCAAGTGATTCCAAAAGCCCATCAGCATGGAGTTTCTTCATGCGCTTTACACCAATATGACCTAAACGGCAGTGCCACAAATAAGTTGCACTATGATTATTAACTTTGCATCTTTTGGTTTCAATATTATGAATATGTGTGTCACTACGATCGAGATCCAACGAACCATTTTCATTGGGTGTATGACCATAGAAGGTTTTATTCATGTAAACAGAACAACAATTTATTCTCTTACTTAAATGAATAACCGTATTGCAATAAACATGATCAAATCATATTCATGCTCAACGCAAACACCAAATAACACTTATTTAGGTTCAACACTAATCCCGAAAGTATAGGGAGTGTGCGATGATGATCATATCAATCTTGGAACCACTTCCAACACACATCGTCACTTCACCCTTAACTAGTCTCTGTTCATTCTGCAACTCCCGTTTCGAGTTACTACTCTTAGCAACTGAACCAGTATCAAATACAAAGGGGTTGCTATGAACACTAGTAAAGTACACATCAGTAATCTGTATATCAAATATACCTTTGTTTATTTTGCCATCCTTCTTATCCGCCAAATACTTGGGGCAGTTCTGCTTCCAGTGACCAGTCCCTTTGCAGTAGAAGCACTTAGTCTCAGGCTTAGGACCAGACTTGGGCTTCTTCACTTGAGCAGCAACTTGCTTGCCGTTCTTCTTGAAGTTCCCCTTCTTCCCTTTGCCCTTTTTCTTGAAACTAGTGGTTTCGTCAACCATCAACACTTGATGTTTTTCTTGATTTCTACCTTCGTCGATTTCAGCATCACGAAAAGCTTGGGAATCATTTCTGTTATCCCTTGCATATTATAGTTCATCACGAAGTTCTACTAACTTGGTGATGGTGACTAGAGAATTCTGTCAATCACTATCTTATCTGGAAGATTAACTCCCACTTGATTCAAGCGATTGTAGTACCCAGACAATCTGAGCACATGCTCACTAGTTGAGCGATTCTCCTCCATCTTTTAGCTATAGAACTTGTTGGAGACTTCATATCTCTCAACTCGGGTATTTGCTTGAAATATTAACTTCAACTCCTGGAACATCTCATATGGTCCATGACGTTCAAAACATCTTTGAAGTCCCGATTCTAAGCCATTAAGCATGGTGCACTAAACTATCAAGTAGTCATCATATTGAGCTAGCCAAACGTTCATAACGTCTGCATATGCTCCTGCAATAGGTCTGTCACCTAGCGGTGCATCAAGGACATAATTCTTCTGTGCAGCAATGAGGATAAACCTCAGATCACGGATCCAATCCGCATCATTGCTACTAACATCTTTCAACACAATTTTCTCTAGGAACATATCAAAATAAACACAGGGAAGCAACAACGCGAGCTATTGATCTACAACATAATTTGCAAAATACTACCAGGACTAAGTTCATGATAAATTTAAGTTCAATTAATCATATTACTTAAGAACTCCCACTTAGATAGACATCCCTCTAATCCTCTAAGTGATCACGTGATCCAAATCAACTAATCCATGTCCGATCATCACGTGAGATGGAGCAGTTTCATTGGTGAACATCACTATGTTGATCATATCTACTATATGATTCACGCTCGACCTTTCAGTCTTCGTGTTCCGAGGCCATATCTGTATATGCTTGGCTCGTCAAGTATAACCTGAGTATTCTGCGTGTGCAACTGTTTTGCACCCGTTGTATTTGAACGTAGAGCCTATCACACCCGATCATCACGTGGTGTCTCAGCACGAAGAACTTTCGCAACGGTGCATACTCAGGGAGAACACTTCTTGATAATTAGTGAGAGATCATCTTAAAATGCTACCGTCAAACTAAGCAAAAATAAGATGTATAAAAGATAAACATCATATGCAATCAAAATATGTGACATGATATGGCCATCATCATCTTGCTCCTTTGATCTCCATCTCCAAAGTACTGTCATGATCTATATTGTCACCGGCATGACACCATGATCTCCATCATCTTGATCTATATCAATGTGTCGTCACGTGGTCGTCTCGCCAACAATTGCTATCGCATAGCGATAAAGTAAAGCAATTATTGGACGCTTGCATCTTATGCAATAGAGAGACAACCATAAGGATTTTGCCAGTTGCTGGTAACTTCAACAAAACATGATCATATCATACAACAACTTATATCTCATCACGTCTTAACCAAATCACATCACAACATGCCCTGCAAAAACAAGTTAGACGTCCTCTACTTTGTTGTTGCAAGTTTTACGTGGCTGCTACGGGCTTAGCAAGAACCGTTCTTACCTACGCATCAAAAACCACAATGATAGTTTGTCAAGTTGGTGCTGTTTTAACCTTCGCAAGGACCGGGCGTAGCCACACTCGGTTCAACTAAAGTTGGAGAAACTGACACCCGCCAGCCACCTGTGTGCAAAGCACGTCGATAGAACCAGTCTCGCGTAAGCGTACGCGTAATGTCGGTCCGGGCCGCTTCATCCAACAATACCGCCGAACCAAAGTATGACATGCTGGTAAGCAGTATGACTTATATCGCCCACAACTCACTTGTGTTCTACTCGTGCATATAACATCAACGCATAAAACCTAGGCTCGGATGCCACTGTTGGGGAACGTAGTAATTTCAAAAAAATTTCCTACGCACACGCAAGATCATGGTGATGCATAGCAACGAGAGGGGAGAGTGTGATCTACGTACCCTTGTAGACCGACAGCGGAAGCGTTAGCACAACGCGGTTGATGTAGTCGTACGTCTTCACGGCCCGACCGATCAAGCACCGAAACTACGGTACCTCCGAGTTTTAGCACACGTTCAGCTCGATGACGATCCCCGGACTCCGATCCAGCAAAGTGTCGGGGAAGAGTTCCGTCAGCACGACGGCGTGGTGACGATCTTGATGTACTACCGTCGCAGGGCTTCGCCTAAGCACCGCTACAATATTATCGAGGATTATGGTGGAAGGGGGCACTGCACACGTCTAAGAATATGATCGCGTGGATCAACTTGTGTCTAGGGGTGCCCCTACCCCCCGTATATAAAGGATCAAGGAGGGGGTGCGGCCGGCCAGGAGGAGGGCGCGCCAAGAGGAGTCCTACTCCCACCGGGAGTAGGATTCCCCCCTTTCCTAGTTGGAATAGGATTCGGGAGGGGGAAAGAGGAGAGAGAGAAGGAAGGGGGGGCGCCGCCCCCCTCTCCTTGTCCTATTCGGACTAGGGGGGAGGGGCGCGCGGCCCAGCCCTGGCCACCTCTCCTCTCTTCCACTAAAGCCCACTAAGGCCCATATACCTCCCGGGGGGTTCCGGTAACCTCCCGGTACTCCGGTAAAATCCTGATTTCACCCGGAACACTTCCGATATCCAAATATAGGCTTCCAATATATCAATATTTATGTCTCGACCATTTCGAGACTCCTCGTCATGTCCGTGATCACATCCGGGACTCCGAACAAACTTCGGTATATCAAAATGCATAAACTCATAATATAACTGTCATCGAAACCTTAAGCGTGCGGACCCTACGGGTTCGAGAACAATGTAGACATGACCGAGACACGTCTCTGGTCAATAACCAATAGCGGAACCTGGATGCTCATATTGGCTCCTACATATTCTACGAAGATCTTTTATCGGTCAGACCGCATAACAACATACGTTGTTCCCTTTGTCATCGGTATGTTACTTGCCCGAGATTCGATCGTCGGTATCTCAATACCTAGTTCAATCTCGTTACCGGCAAGTCTCTTTACTCGTTCGTAATACATCATCTCACAACTAACTCATTAGTTGCAATGCTTGCAAGGCTTATGTGATGTGCATTACCGAGAGGGCCCAGAGATACCTCTCCGACAATCGGAGTGACAAATCCTAATCTCGAAATACGCCAACCCAACATGTACCTTTGGAGACACCTGTAGAGCTCCTTTATAATCACCCAGTTACGTTGTGACATTTGGTAGCACACAAAGTGTTCCTCCGGTAAACGGGAGTTGCATAATCTCATAGTCATAGGAACATATATAAGTCATGAAGAAAGCAATAGCAACATACTAAACGATCGAGTGCTAAGCTAACGGAATGGGTCAAGTCAATCACATCATTATCCTAATGATGTGATCCTGTTAATCAAATAACAACTCTTTGTCTATGGTTAGGAAACATAACCATCTTTGATTAACGAGCTAGTCAAGTAGAGGCATACTAGTGACGTTTAGTTTGTCTATGTATTCACACAAGTATTATGTTTCCGGTTAATACAATTCTAGCATGAATAATAAACATTTATCATGATATAAGGAAATAAAATAATAACTTTATTATTGCCTCTAGGGCATATTTCCTTCAGTTATATCTATGTGCCTCTCGTCCAGATATTATGCTAAGTGTGTGCATGTGTGCACGATATCAAGCGGCCCCCAAAGAATGCCATCTTAAGGCTGTGAAAAGGATAGTGAGATACTTAATACATACACCAAATTTTGGCATTTGGTATCCTAAGAGGTCCTCTTTTGATCTTGTTGGCTATTCCGACTCAGACTATGTCGGAGACAAGGTTGATAGAAAGTCCACTTCAGGTACTTGTCAATTTCTTGGTAGATCTCTTGTGTCTTGGTCTTCCAAGAAACAAAACTCGGTATCCTTATCCACCGCCGAAGCGGAATACATTGCCGCCGGTTCTTGTTGCGCTCAATTACTTTGGATGACCCAAACTCTTAAAGATTATGGGATCAATGTGAAACATGTTCCATTGCTTTGTAACAATGAAAGTGCTATTAATATTGCTCACAATCCCGTGCAACATTCTCGAACTAAGCATATTGAAGTTCGTCATCATTTCATTCGAGATCATGTTGCTAAAGGGGACATTGATCTTAAGCATGTTCGTACCGATAAGCAATTGGAGGATATATTCACCAAACCGCTTGATGATAAAGTCTTTTGTCATTTGAGAGGTGAGTTGAACATCATTGATGATTCAAAATTGGAGTAGGAACTCCATTTGGATACATGCAAGGCATGAATCTATGACTAATCCTTGATATTTCTTTCATAATGCTATTCATATGTCTTGGATATATTTGCACCCTTGCATGTTATATAACCCTTGTAGGTACTTGGATGAATCTAAATCTATGAGATTGCAACTCTCTCACATCTTGAGCAATCTCTACATCACCAAGTCCCTACAATACGGTAGTCGATGACACGGAAGCACGAAACCCTTCAACATATCCTTGACAAATTATATGTATAGAATTTCATAATTGTCATTTTGGATACACAAGTGCTCTTCCTTGCAAAACTAACCCATGTAGGTAGATGAACTCAAATTACAAGTGGTGCTCTCAACTCTTGATGAACTACATTAACCTCGAGCAACTCACACAAGTTCGACTACATGACTAGGATCAACACCACCATCCAAGGTATGTCATTCCATCTTAGAGAAGCTTAACCTCAAGTGATAGGTTAAAGCAACTCAACAAGATGTGAATACATCAAATGCTTAACAAAAAACGGTAACCCCATTTTGAGCTTAAACGATGAGTATGACCTACAATCAAGTGTTTTCACTTGACTCCTCGGTCAAAATACTCTAGCATAGGTGACTCAGTAACCGCCCAATTCTAGATGAAGTTCTCTAATGGTTCTTTGAGTTTTTGCATTTTTTCTTTGCATTTGTCCCTTGCATGTTTATTCCCCTTCCATTTATGACTTCATCTAGATTTTTCTTTTCTTTGTTTTGTTCTGCATTCCCTGCATCCAATTCATTGCAAATCTTCCAGCAAATTCCTTGCATATCCTTGTGAGATTTTACCTGCCTAGTGAGCTGAGGTGACAAGTGTTTTTACTGTGATGAACTCGGTCACACCGGTTTGTTTCCTTCGGTCCAACCGAATCCTTTTGGCGCCACCAAAGCACACAACTCGGTGCTACTGATTTCACTACAAGAAAGACAACTTGCCACCTATTCCTGCATTCTTTTTGCTCCAGCTCCACTCAATGATTCTTGTCCTCTACCAGCATCACATTCGAATTGCTGCTTTGCTTTGTGACTCAAGGACCAAACCCATTTGTAACAAAAATCCAGAAGAACCCTTCTTAGAAATTGATGTCAAAGGGGGAGAGAGAGATCACATCAAAGCTTAATCATTTCTATAGGGGGAGAGAATACTCAGGGGAGAGTGTAAGAAACCCCAGATGCTTGGTGTTCAAGAGGAGATAAGTCACATGTCTTTAAGAGGGGAAAGACATGTTCATAGTTGATTGTTTGCATTAGCTCTGTTTCTTTTCTTTGCTCTACTTTTCTGTTCCCTATCTTCTCCCAGTATCCCATGCTAGATTCAAGGGGAGCAAGACATCTAAGGGAAGGAAATCCTTGAGTTCATTGCACATCTTTACATTTTGGGACATGTCTATATCCAAAAGAGTACTCAGTACTCACTCTCTACATGTCATCCCAGTCTCGGTATTCTTGTGGTTTCTTTGTTTGCTCTGGCTAGTAGATATATCTGTGTTATCTAACCTTGTTTACACAGGTTCATTCCTTCCTAAGCCAACTCAAGACCACAAGGTAAGTATATGCATCACACTCATGTGCATGAGCATTTCTTGCTGATGTACACACTGTTTGCAAGAACGACTCATGAGCATGAAGGTACATTACCTATACTCACATCATTTGCTCTGATGCATATAGCCAATATACATGTAACACATTGCTTACTCTGTCATGCTTATGCATTCACATGTTCCTATATTCCATATTTACATGATTGCATGCATGTAGGGGGAGCCTATGCATGTTACATGTCTTTCCAAAGCTTTACTTGTTATTCTCTATATCTTTATCTAAAGCTTTGATGTATGTTGTCATCAATTACCAAAAAGGGGGAGATTGAAAGCACAAGTGCTCCCTGGATGATTTTGGTAATTAATGTCAACATATCTCTTGTTGGACTAATGCTTCTACCTAGTATGTTTGAGATAAGTTCAATAATGGAGTGGCATGGACTAGAGGATGTGGAACCCCTTCAAGATGCCGATGACAAAGGATTGGCTCAAGCTCAAAGCACAAGACTCTGCATTTGTATTTTAGTGATCCAAGATCACATTGAGCCCATAGGAAAGCCAATACTATTAAAAGGGGGTGAGGTGTTGCTTAATGGCTTGCTTTCTCAAATTGCTTAGTGATATGCTCCACAACCCTCAACTACTTTCTCACATCCAAATATGTCCCAAACCAAAAGTCAAACTCGGCCCCACCGATTTGATCTATCCGGCGCCACCGAGTTCACTTGACATAAGCCTCTGCCAGAAACCCTAATCAATTCGGTCTCACCGATAGGATCTCGGTCTCACTGAGATGGGCTTGCAAACTGTCTGTTGCCTATTACATTAATTTTGGTCTCACCAAAATATGAAATCGGCCCCATCGAGTTTGCTTGGCCAACTCTCTGTTTGGCTTATTACCAAAATCGGTTCCACCGAGTTTGTGTAATCGGTCCAACCGAGATGAGGCTTTACCCTAACCCTAGCACATCGGTCCCACCGACTTGATCAAGTCGGTCCCACCGAAAATCCTAACGGTCACATTATGAACTAAATCGGTCTGACCGAGTTTCATAATTCGGTCCCACCGAGTTTGGTAAATTGTGTGTAATGATTAGATTTTGTGTGGAGGCTATATATACCCCTCCAACCACTCTTCATTCATGGAGAGAGCCATCAGAACATGCCTACACTTCCAACATACATTTTCTGAGAGAGAACCACCTACACTTGTGTTGAGGTCAAGATATTCCATTGCAACCACATAAATCTTGATATCTAGCCTTCCCCAAGTTGCTTTCCACTCAAATCATCTTTCCACCAAATCCTATCCTATGAGAGAGAGTTGACTGTTGGGGAGAATATCATTTGAAGCACAAGAGCAAGGAGTTCATCATCAACACACCATTTGTTACCTCTTGGAGAGCGGTGTCTCCTAGATTGGTTAGGTGTCACTTGGAAGCCTCCGTCAAGATTGTGGAGTTGAACCAAGGAGTTTGTAAGGACAAGGAGATCACCTACTTCGTGAAGATCTACCCTAGTGAGGCAAGTCCTTCGTGGGTGACGGCCATGGTGGGATAGACAAGGTTGATTCTTCGTGGACCCTTCGTGGGTGGAGCCCTCCGTGGACTCGCGCAACAGTTACCCTTCGTGGGTTGAAGTCTCCATCAATGTGGATGTACGATAGCACCACCTATTGGAACCACGCCAAAAATCTCCGTGTCTCCAATTGTGTTTGCACACTTCAATCCCATCCCTTTACATTCTTGCAACTTGTATGCTTTACTTTCCGCTGCTCATATACTCTTGTCATGCTTGCTTAATATGTATTGTAAATGTGTGAACTTGTGCTAAAACTCCACTTCAACCTAAAGAAATTAAAAACTGCAACTTTTATTTGCTAAGAGTCTATTCACCCCGCTCTAGACACTTCTTCTCGATCCTTTCAGATGGAATGAAGAAAGACATCGCATACTTTGTGGCCTGTTGCGACATATGCAACAAGGTAAAGGCGGAACACCAAAAACCTGCCGGACTCCTCCAACCTCTGCCGGTATCCCAATGGAAATGGGATGATATCTTCATGGATTTCATCATCGGATTACCAAAGTCTCATCGAGGAAACGATGCAATATGGGTCATAGTGGACACCTTAACAAAGGTGGCACATTTCCTTCCTATCAGGACCACATACCGTGCAAATCAACTCGCACAGCTATATGTGTCAAGAATTGTCACTCTGCATGGAGTACCCAAGACTATCACCTCCGACAGGGGATCTCTCTTCACCTCCGCATTTTGGTCCCGACTACATCAAGCCTTGGGGACCGCTTTGAAATACAGCACATCTTATCATCCTCAGACAAATGGACAGACTGAGCGAGTAAATCAAATACTCGAAGATATGCTCCGAGAATGTACATTGGCCCAAGGGGCCAAGTGGGAAGACTGTCTGCCCTACGCCGAGTTGTCCTACAACAATAGTTTCCAGGCCAGCTTAAAGATGTCACCCTATAAAGCCCTGTATGGCCGGAAATGTCGCACTCCATTGAACTGGTCTCAAACCGGAGACAACCGTATTTTCAGGACTGATTTAATGCTCGAAGCAGAGAAGCAAGTCAAGGAAATCCGAGACAGACTGCAACTAGCCAAATCCCGAAAGAAGAGCTACTATGATGCCAAACATCGTCAGATCAGCTTCGAACCCAGAGAACACGTATATCTTCGAGTCACCCCTATGAAAGGAGTCAAGAGGTTTCAGACCCGCGAAAAATTGGCACCCAGATATATGGGTCCATTCCCCGTCATGGCTGGATTCAGAACAGTTGCATATCAGTTGGAACTGCCACCGGAACTGTTAGAAGTACACAACGTGTTTCACATCTCACAGCTAAGGAGATGTATCTCGCCACCGGAGAAAAGGACTGATATGGCAGAGATAGAATTGGCTAAGGATTTGACTTATGAGGAAAAGCCAATCAGAATATTGGATTAGATAGAAAGGGTCACTCACAACAAAGAAATAAGGTTTTACAAGGTTCAGTGGGAGCATCACACCAAAGAGGAAGCGACCTGGGAAAGAGAGGAATTTTTAAGGACGGCATACCCAGATTTTTTCCCAAGCAACCGAATCTCGAGGACGAGATTCATCTTAAGTGGGGGAGGTTTGTGACAGCCTGGATTTTGCCTTCTCTCTTTTTCCGGACTTGCCTTCTCTCTTCTTCCAGACATGGTTTTTACCGTGGTTTTTGCCCTGACTTGATTTGGATTTTGGAATCATTTTAAATGGACTTGTCACTTGGGCATATCCTTGACTTTCACCCAAGTGACCTATCTACTCTATTCCTCTTATAAATCCCCAAAATAATCAAATGAATATTTTTCATAAAAGAAAAATATTCATTTTTCTCTCTGAAATTCAATTCAGAAACTTGTGCTCCAAAGCAACCCCAATTTTTCTTGCCCAGAAAAATCTGAAATAATTCCTGAATATTCTTAGAACCTTGGAACACCTTACCATGTGAAAAATTGCAGGACTTTTTGGAATATTTTTGCTATAGAAAATCATTTCTCTTCTGGCCCAAAATCCCAGTTTGTACAGCAAGTACATTTTCCCTTGAGCTTTTGGCCCTGATCTTTCTTGAGCTTAAACACCCTCCTAAGAAACCCTAAAACCCAGGAGATCAGCCCTAATGGCCTTCTAGAAGGTGGCTTAACTTGGCAACCAAGTTTCTGGTCAAAAACTTGCCAACTTGGTTAAGTCAAATCTGGTCGGTCTGAGCATGAGCTATCACCACTCCTAGACTAAACACTGCATGGACAAGCGCGTAGACAAGGTTTGGCTGCCCTTGGGCGTCGTCTTGACCATGCCAGCTTGGTGACCGTGTGAAGACACTACGCCTAGCAACGTCTCGACGCGCTCTGGCTGGCGCTTTCCTCTCTGTTTCACGCGTGCTTGTTCCAGCGCTCGCCGACGACTGCCGCGCTGCACCAACAGCGTCGACCCATCACCCTTGACCGCTCCCTGGCGCTCGCCGACGCCGGAGCCGCCGCAGCAAGCACGGGCCGTTGTGGCCAAAATGCCACAGTGTGCACACGCGCTTGTCCACTTCCTTCACCGCCTCCCATGCTCATCCGCGAGCATGGGCAAGCTCCTGCGTTGACACTGAGCGTTTGCCCCCTCACATTGGAGCTTCTCGTTGCCGTTCGCCGCGTGTCCAGAGAGCTCCAGCAGCGACACATCCCCCATCACTCCGGTTATATATAGCGACCCCGCCTCGAATCCTAGCCAAGCACCACTCCACACCACCTCCAAAAGCACGTAGAACGACCCCAACTCGGTCGGGCAGGCCTCTGGCCGTCGCCTCGACCAGAGGACTCCAGCGACCTCCGCAGTCCAACCGCCGCTCTCCAATGCCCCTCGAGCTCAAGCAACTGCTTGGGCGGGGCATTGGGGGTCTGCTACTGCTGCCTGGACACCGCTGAGCCCTTGGAGCCGCCTCTAGCCTCCGTCTTACACCACTCTGGCGAACTCCGTCCGCCACCGTAACTTGCGAGCTCGACCGCGAGCAGCTCCGTCCACCCCACGCCAAGCTATGGGTACAGGCAGGTGCGCCACGAGCCCCGCTTCAATCCTATCCCTCTAGCCTAGCCCCAAACCCCCTCATCGCTGGCGTGAGCTCCGGTGAAGCCCCGCCTCTCTCTGATCTTGCGCTCCCCTCTCTCCTAACGCGCGGGGCCCACCTGTCGGTCTCACCACTCGCGCCCGAAGCAGTACGAGTGGAGGCACCTTTCCCGTTTACGCCTTCGACGTCGCCCCCTGGCTTTCTGTTTAATTCAAATATTATTCAGAAATTTGACTAAAATTTGACCAGCCACCATTTCTAAACCATAAGTCCAAATGATTTGATTCTTTTTACATTGTCTTTGTTTTAGAAAGCTCTAGCAGCACACCAAAGGGTGGATTTTTCCTTGCTATCTAGAATTTCTGGTGCTTTTCAGATAGGTTTTTGATAATTATTTTTGTGGTTTTAAATTCTTTTCAGAAGGAGAAGCTTGTCTTGAAGCAAACCAAGAGGGGTGTGATCCTCCTCTACACTAAGGTAAGCTACGCCAGCATTTGGATGGTGTTATTTTAATATCTATGATTTTCTACTTGAATATGAGTTCTTGTTTGCATTTAAAATTTGATAAATAAATTTGGTTAATTGCTAGTTACTTTATCCTGCTTGATATGCTTGTTTTAGTTACTGGTTGAATGCATGAACTTGTTTGGCTAAGTATAGCAAGATTTTGCACTAGACATATTGCTATGGAAATTAATGATAGTTATTTTATTAAGTGATATTTTCTATTAAAAGATGAACTAATAAAAATATTGCTTGATAATAAAAATGAGTTATTGCCAGAGAAGTTTTGATTCTGAGTATTGCAAGATATTTATGTTGTTTGATCCATGACTAGGAGTTGTTTGCCTTGCATGACGAGTAGTTGCATGATTATGGTATTATACCATGTCATTGATAAAAAGTTTTTATCAAAGCTAAACTTGATTAAGTTCAACTTGAATATGATGTTGATCACATCATGGTGCCACTGAATTGGGTTTTTAATTCAGTGCGACCACATTTACCTAGTGGGAAGGTCTTGATTCGGTCATTTGTTGTGGCTCTCACCGGTGCCTTCCGCGAGGGAAGGTTATGGGGCGTGCATACCCTGGCCCGGCAGGCAGCCATAACCTTGTGTGCTCGTTTTTGTTTTTATGGTACCTTGTCCCCGTTTGGGACCGTTTTGCCACGACGGTGGCCATTGGTGTCTTTGGTAGACACGGGGCCACCCAAGACCTAGCCCTGAGAGGGAGTTGGTCGGAGTGGCCGAGGAGAGTGCATGACAAAGGGAGGGTTTCGTTAGAATGCTTTGGTCCACCCGAATGGGCATGCGAGGCCAGGTGTTCCGTAGTGTGGGTAAAGTGCGCTACCTCTACAAAGTGTATTTAATCTATCGGTAGCCGCGTCCTCGGTTATGGGCATAACTCGTGAGTAAGTCACACCATGGATCCACTTTTATAATAAATCTTGCAAACTAAGTGATTGTTGTGATGCATTGTTTCATGGTGAATCATGAACTCTTAAGGTGTTCAGGAGTGATTGGTTTCAGGTGTGACCCCGGTATGGTCACCGTTTGGTTACGAGGTAACCGTCTGGTAAGCGAGTCCATGAGACTCGGAGCACGTAGTGTTTGCATTGCATCGGTAGTATTTCTTGTATTGATTTAATCTGATTAATTATCATGATATTGTCTGTCATCGTGCTTATGTTTGTTGTGAGCTTGCAAGTATATTCAATGTACTGACCTGGCGTGTTATGCCAGCTTTCAGGCAAGTCGGTTTGCATCGGAGCGCATCTCGTGTCTAGGCCATGTCCATGTCGGTGTCCTTGTGCTATGGAGTTCCACTTCGTCGTTCTTCCGCTGCCGCGTAGTTCGTGTGATCGAGGCCCCCGTCATGTTCATTAATTAATATACATACTGTCCAGCAGCACCGGGTGTGCCGCTTGGCCTCATATCTCGATGTAATATCAGACCTATGTAATCCGCTAGCATCAATAAAGCGGTTGTTTATGTACCATGTTGTTGTGTATTGCCAGAAGACTTGATCTCTGGGCTGGCAATGCAGGGTAAACCGGTTGTTCTGAGCCGGGGTGCCACATCTCGGTTGTGATTCGACGCCGGAGTGTGTCCCAGGATCAAGCTCCTGAGCATTGGCCGCTGCCTACTAAGGTGGTCATGGACGTCCAACACAACATCCAGAAGCTCCTCATCGCCGGATGAAGAATCATCCGAGTCACAAATGAAATTGTGGAAAAAGAGCTCGTCGACAGAGTCCATTGGTACCTTGTGGGCAAACTGTCGAACAACTTGCGGGCGTGGTGGAAGAAGCTGGCCAGTGAAGAGCCTCGCGCCTTCCCTGGACCAGGTAGCAGGTCTGTCAGCGTCCGGCGAGCATGCGGGCGTCTGGCGAGCGAGGTCCCCACGCTTGGGTACTGCACGCGGCGGGGGTAGTGGTGGCGGCGACGTCGGGGGTGCCGCGACGGTGGTATGGCGAAGCGGTGGCGACGACGACGGGCGACGGGAGATGTGCTTGGGGGTGGGGGCCGTGCGTGCGGACGCATGTGCGGCGGCACGGGGATGACCGGGTTTGTTGGGCGTTGATGGGAGGAAGATGGAGTGGCTATATGCCACCGACCGGCGGGCCAGAGGGAGGAGTAGACGGGCGTCACGCGTGTTCGTTTCGTGTCCGCGCCGATGCAAACGATTTGGCCTGGAATGGATCATGTGGCGGGCAAAAAGCAAATGCGCGTCCGTTTGATCGACTTTTTTGTGTAAACGAAATGGGTTGGCGCGTTGAAATTGCTCTAACACATTCTCACAAGGAGACTTTTGTTTTTAGTCGACTCCACGAGGAGATTTTTGTTTTTAGTCGACTCCATGAGGAGATTTTTGTTTTTAATCGACTCCACGAGGAGACAGGAGGCCCCACCCACCATCATCCGTCATCACGTGCACGACCGATGTCCCAAACCAAACCACCAAAGTCGCCTGGCGGCCGCAGGTCACGCAGAGCCGCGCCCCGCAGAAGATCCCGGCCAGTTCTTGTATCCGCCCGCGCTTCGTCCAATGATCCACCTTCGTACGGGAGGAGCAATCCTATGAACACAACACACGCGCCAGCAGCAACCCCGCGACCCCCAGCCACTACTAGTACTAGTCAAAAGCACAAAAGCCACCCCAGAAGATCAAACCCCAAGAAATCCAAGCACCCACTAATTATTCCACACCCCCCGCATCGATCCACAAATATTCCCCGCACACAACAACAAAACAACGCAGCAGCAGCAGCAGCGGCCAGAATAGAAAAGAAGGCAATAAAAGGTGCCCGAACCCGCGACGAAAAAGAAAGAGGGGGAGAAAAAAGGGTTTGGTTTTTATTAAGCGAGAGGAGGAGGCGAGCAGCAGCAGTAGTACTCTTACTACCCTAGCTAGCATACGATGGAAGCGATCCAAATCGGAACCCAATCCCAAAGGCGCATGAATGATCCACCAGCTCCAGCAGTGGCCCTCCCTGTTGCTGCCTCCGCCTTCCTCCCGCTGCTGCTGCTGCTGTTCCTGTTTTTCTTTCCCCCACATCCCAATCTCCCCTCTCGTGCGCCTCGTCCCCCGTTGTTCGTAGTGTTCAAGTCATCATCATTAGTACTAGTATTAACTGTCCAGCTCCGCTTCGTGGCGAAGAAGATCCGGCCGCACATCGATTCGACTTTTCCTCGCCTCGCCTGGGGCATATAGTGGGAAAGTGCCGCATTCGCTCCTGTTTCTTGGTGCGGGGAAAACCCTACGGGAGGGGAAAGCTTCTGGGTTCCTCTGCTGGAGTTTGGATCTAGGTTTCGGTCCTCGCCGCCATGGACGCCGCCGGCGCCGGAGACGGGCCGCCGCGGGAGGCGCCGGAGGAGAGGACGCCCCAGACCCCTGCGCCGCCGGCCGTGGCCGCCCCGGCCTCCGCCTCCGGGGGCGCCGCGGGCCCTTCTGGCTCCGGGGAGAAGCCGGTGAAGCGCATGATGAAGACCCCCTACCAGCTCGATGTTCTCGAACAGACGTATTTAGGTGCGTGGATTTCGATGTTTTGGGTTCTGCAGAATTTTTTGGGTTGCGTTTCATTCAGCTTTTTTCACGAGGATTCGGTTCATCGTTTTCGTTTCCTGCAGCGGAGCAGTACCCCTCGGAGGCCATGCGCGCCGAGCTGTCAGTGAAGATAGGCCTGTCAGACAGGCAGCTGCAAATGTGGTTCTGCCACAGGCGGCTCAAGGACCGCAAGCCGCCGGCCAAGAGGCAACGGCGGGACGAAGAGGGCCCAGCAACACCTGTGCCCGTGCCACCGCCTGTGTTGCCGCTACAGGCAATGCCGCTGGCGAGCACCGACCTTATGATGAGCGCCGGCAGTCCTTATGACGAGCCGCTGCTGCCCCTTGCTCACTCCCGTAGGGGAGCTGGACGGTCTTCGGCAGTGCCCAGGATTTCTGCACCTGACATTGGGAGGGACATTGGGAGGAGGTATTATGAGCCATTGCCTGTTATGCTGCCACCACCCGTGGCGCCGATGCAGTTCAGGCAAGCTGAGCTCAGGGTGATTACTTCTGTTGAGTCACAGCTTGGGGAACCGTTGAGGGAGGATGGACCCGTCCTCGGTGTCGATTTTGATCCGCTTCCTCCAGGCGCCTTTGGTGCACCAATCGGTACTTTTCCTAAAATCTATAGTTATTGTGTTCAACATGAGGATTTTGAGCTAAAGAATGCCCAAGCTAATTTGTAGTTGAACTGGGTGGGAACTTTCAGGTCTCATTTGTCCGTGCTTAGTGTGATTTTGCATTCAGGTTTTTTATGTAGACTACTCTTAAACCCATTAATCTTATGCATCGTTTTCTCTATAATGGATTAATGGTGAAGACTTGAATTTAGTTATTATTTGTTACTTCTGTAACTTCCTTTTACTGGGAACTGGAGAGTAATAGTATGGGATTGGAGTGACCGGATGAGTCATTATCTAATAATGAAAAGTAACTGTAGATTATATGTTGGAGAAGAATGATTGATCAACATAAAGCGGAAATGAAAAGTAAGACAAAACATCCCTTCGAGCTTGGATTAAGAGGGCCATGTAGTATAAGACTAAATTGCTAATTTCCTTCTAGTGAGGAGTGATTTAGATAATAACTACTCCTACATATCATAGGATCTTATCAAACAAAGACGAATAACCTTTTTATAAAATAATTTCACTGTCAACCTTGAACTTAAGCAGAAGTTCACTTTTCGATCCTCAAGTCTAAAGCCATTTGATTCGTAGCCTTGAAACATTGAAATCGTCCATTTTTACCCTTGCCCTTGGGTAGTTACACAAGTGCTGATGTGGCTGCCACGTGTCCACCACATCACTGCCATGTCGTAGCAATGTACCAAGTTCCGTTTATTGATATGTTTTCACCGATTTTTCTTAGCATCTGGTGATTTTTTTTTATTATCTTAAATGGTGGAGCTTGTTGGATTTTCGGAACTTGTTCACGTCACTTAAAAGTTAAACTAATGAAAATGAAACCATAAGGGTGAAAATGGATGGTTTCAATAGTTTGAGGTGGCAAGTCATACGGTTTAGAGTTTTAAGGTAGAAAACTGAACTTTTGACAAGTAGACCTTTTTCCTCCTTTGAATGAAATACACAGCAAAAAATAAGGAACATTAGTCGGTAATAACATTCCACCATCACCCTATGGAAAGTGGTTTACACTGGATCAATCTGTAACACGAAATCCTAAAGTGCCTTGATCAGTGATCAGTTGACTTGCTCAGTGCCGCTTTCCTATGACATCTGTGTGTGTGTGTGTGTGTGTGTGTAAGAGAGAGAGAGAGAGAGCTTTACTACCTTCAGATTGAGCAGACATAGCTGCTGCATACCGATGACTAAGTGTGCAGGGGTGAGCTATGGGCGTGTGTGCGGCAAGCTGCCCACCACCCGAAGTCTGTAAATCTGATCTAGTGGCTAAAATGCGAGTTTGCATGACAGCACCTTGTGTGGGGGTGTTTCATTAGACTCTTCCAGATTATTGTTATACAAGTAAAAAAATAGATACACAGTCAAGCAATCGCCTAATGAAATATAACTAAGGCCTGTACCATTGAGCTTCTCTGTTTGGCGAAAGAAGATTCATGTGTGGTATCTATTGATAGCATGGACAGAGTCACCATTTATTCATAATTTCATATCCTTCTGATTGCTGACATACTTTTCTCACGCAGTTCCGGAGCAGCAAAAGCAGCCTGTCCGATCATATGACGCAAAGATATTTTCTAGGCATGATCCGAATCTCTTAAAGGTAAATATTTAGGAAACTTGCATAAGTAAGTTCATGTATCTTAGTGCCTTATAAGCTTGTAGTGGATTTTCGTCACTGCAAAAATTGTTTCTGTAAGCTACCATTGAGATAATTTTATATGGTAGTTATGAGTTGACATTGTAGTCCATTGTTACATTGTTGGTTTGTATTACTTTTCAGCATATGGATATCATGGTAACTATGCTAATCTATTAGCCCCGATCCAGGAAGTGTATTGTTGTTCCAATGAAATGAGTCCAGTGTATTGTGCTTAACACCAACAACGGAGATTTCATGATCTGGAGTAGGCCATGTATTTGGATCTACCAAATGGTAAAAAACGTTGGTGCCAACATGTGTTGATATGGCATCGTTACTGTGTAGTGCGGGTGTCTTGTCAACGTCATGCACAACCCTTACTAAAAGGGAAATAACACCGAGTTTCGATGCATGCATTGGTTGTGCTCAACTGCAGTTCCAGGTTTTATATGGCCATATTTAGTGGGAACACTTGCTCTCTTTATGCGTGTTACTTCATTGATGTACGTGTGACTCGTTGATACCTTTTCCATTGAAGTTCTCCCTTATCCAATGTTCCTTCTTATTTATAACTATCTTCTCAGCGAGTCTACCACTATCTTGTTCTAATCATCTGTGCCGTGATCTTTATTTTGAGGACTGAAAGTGAGAGCACTGTTGGTGCGATATTTTATTCTAAGGCTTGAGTCCCCCTCCCCCCTCGATTTCTTTCTCAAACCCACCTCTAATTGTTTATGCATCTTTTCCCCCACCAGGTGTCCTCATTTTTGCCCAGCATGGAGCACCCTTTTGTTCCGAATTCGTTTGCTGGGAAGAGAAAATCAACGGTTGGTAATCCACCACCTCAAGTTCACCCTCATGGTGGATCGAGGGCAGTTCATGAGTATCAATTTCTTCCTGAGCAGCCAAGTGATACGTACGAGAGAGCAAGTAGATCTCATTACTATGACACTCCGGTTGAAGCTTCAAATTCGAGGATTCCATCTCTCACTCCAGGACCGCACCTTCTCCATGGATCTGAGGATATGGTGCCTGGTTATGCTTTTGAAGGCCAAGGTCTTCTGCCTCAATCTGGCAGGCCTCAGGTGTTTCCTGCAGTATCGACAGATTACGAGATGAATCAATCTAATAGCAACATTAATTCTGTGCCAGTCGATGGTCAATTTGGTAGTTCTCATGTTGCTGGCTTTGAAGACCCACTTATATCATCGGAAACAAGGGCTTATCATGATGAAGATGCTTCTCGAGTGGATAGGAAGCGAAAAGTATGTTTCTCTCTAACCTCATATATGCATCTTTTTCTTCAGCCTTGGACATTTGTGAGCATATTGAATTTATCTGGCATGTTCTTCAGCATAACGAGGAAGCAAAAATTGCAAAGGAAGTCGAAGCTCATGAAAAGCGGATTAGGAAGGAGCTTGAAAAACAAGACATATTGAGGAGAAAGGTATCTGCTTGTTTTCAATTGATGGATATCATCAGCATATACTATTTGGCTTGAAAGTCATTTATGGTTTCATGTCCTTGCAGAGAGAGGAACAAATGCGCAAGGAAATGGAGAGACATGATCGTGAAAGGAGAAAAGAAGAGGAGCGATTGCTTCGCGAGAGGCAAAGAGAGGAAGAGAGGTTCCAAAGGGAGCAAAGGCGGGAACATGAGCGCATGGAGAAGTTTTTGCAGAAGCAATCTAGACGAGTTAGTTTTTTTGTTCCTTTGAAATAAACTGTAACCCAGATATAGTACTATACTATATGTAGCACTAATTCTGTTTAGCATTAAGATCTGTCTACATATTTGCAGGCAGAGAAACAAAGACAAAAGGAGGAACTCAGAAAAGAGAAAGAGATGGCTAGGCAGAAGGCTGCTAATGAAAGGGCCACAGCACGAAGAATTGCACGGGAGTATATGGAGCTTGTGGAAGATGAGCGCTTGGAGCTAATGGAATTGGCTGCGCAAAGCAAAGGGTTACCCTCAATGCTTTGTCTTGATAGTGACACATTGCAGCAGCTGGATTCATTCCGAGGTATGCGTATTAAGTTTTAATTTTAACTTCTTAATACTACACGCCACCGAAGGTCACTTCTAATGTATTTGTAGGAAATAAATCTATTCTCATGTATCCATAGTACAATATAACTAGCACATTAAGATGGACTGAGAAACGTTAGTATATAACACTGTAACACATCTATTAAATTTCTGGGTGAAGCTTGACCACTGAAAAATGTAATATACTTGTTTTTGTAGGGTTAATGAATGCAGATTCATAATAGAGTATAAATCTGTCGAGGCTTGTTTTCAACTTCTACTTTCAGTAAAATTAGATTTATCAAACTAGCCTTAGATCCTAATCACCTAAAGCTTTTTTGGTTAGGTTTGCATATGATCAGGAAAAAACAATATACTTTTTACTAAAAGTCAGCACGAGTGATCCTAAAAATAATTCTTACATGTTTCGTTTCGGTAAACTCAGATGTAGATATCTAGAACACTCTTCTTACCAAGGTGTTCATTCTGTACTATTGTAAGTGAAATACAACAAAATCAAACAACTCCCAAATCGTGCACAAGAACTCATAGTTGAAAATCCACCTCTAAAATTTATTGCCTAAAGAACTGATTAAAGTTAAATGGTGTCTAGTGATCTGAAGTCCGAGTGATTCATTTAATTAGTTAGTACTCGTTTGGTTGTGTATATATCCTTTTACGTATGAGTTATGACAGTATCAAAGAAGGGAAAATCTAAATGGTCATTACTGGAGGAAGAGAGCTATGCATGCATGCAGAATCTTACACCTCATACTGACATCACCGACATATTGTACTAAATCCGAGTTTTTGATATGATTTATCTCAAACCGTTAATCCGATTAGCAATCCATCTTTATTTGTGAGTTTGTCTTGATTAGGGCTTCAAAACAAGACCCCATGTTGTTTCGTTTTGATGAATGTTTTTTTGTGGCGCCAGTTCCCAGATTATAGTACCACTGTTGCCATGTTAGCAGTTAACAGTTGCCACATTATAGTGTATGGTTCCAGGCAAATGGCAAAAGTTTATATGTTCTTAGGAAATGCAGTGTTTATGTAGAAACTAGAGTGAGTATTCAAGTGTTAAGAACATTTAAGAGATGGTAAAAACCCTAGGAGTCCTATCATGCAAATCCTTACAGTAGTGGCAACCTGGTAGCCAGGTTATTATAATCTGGTAAATACGTGGCTATAATCTGGCAATCGTTGACGAAAAAAGAAGTCATCGAAACATGTGAACATGGGATCTAGCTTCGAAGATCTCGCCGCAACAAAGCCAATGGTGAAACTGATCGTCAATTGGATTAGTGGTTCGGGAGATATAAGTTTTTAGTTTTAAGAGTTGAGAGAATGTTGCTGATGTCATGCTTACATACTACATGCACACTTCCTCTCTGTTTGCTGCATACATGCATTAGGGGAAAAAAATGGGGCGGCGCCGTGTAAGAGTAGGGTGGGTAAGCTCGCCATGTAGAAATAGATGTGCAACGTCGGCTGCATGCTTTTGTTTAACGCATCATTGTTCCAACACGTGAAGTCTAACTGCACATTGCATTTTTCACCCCCCCCCCCCCCGCCCCGCATTCTTCTTCCAGGCATGTTGAGCCAATTCCCCCCTGAAATGGTGAGATTGAAGGTGCCATTGTCGATAAAGCCTTGGACAGGATCCGAGGAAAGTGTTGGAAAGCTTTTGATGGTAATGGTCTGATTCTTATATATGGTTGTTGCAAAGAGATGTTACATTACACATGCTGCAAAGTGTTGCTTTTATCTTATCAAGAAATCACATATATGTTGCGTTCTTGGTTGTATATCTTTCCTTGTCTTTGACTGTTTGTCAAGTGCATGTGGTAAATACTCCTCTTAATACATTCGAATCAGGTCAATGTGGATATAAACGACGCACCATGATCACTTCTTTTCCAGAGTAACGCATACCATATTCTAGCATTCCATTGCCCCAAGAGATATTAAACCCAGAAGCATTGGACTAGCTTGTTGTTTTATTGAAAAGACATGTTCTGATCTTGTTTTAGATATTTCCATTAGGTGTTGTAGTGTCAAACTGCCAACAGATAGTTAGAACACTTCATTTAATTACTGGACTATGTAGTAAGTTCATATTCATCTGTTAGTTATGTGCTTAGCTCAGTACATCTTTTGCAATTAACATTCTATCGGATAGAACTGCTGGTAATTTTTAAGCTAATGCGCATGCTATTCTAAATTCCGAGTTAGATAGTTCAGTTATGTGTTGCAGTGAAACTGTTGCTATATGAATTGCAGGTGTGGAAATTCTTGATTACTTTTGCTGATGTCCTCGAGCTTTCTTCAGTTACACTTGATGAGTTTATTCAGTCTCTTCATGATTATGTAAGTGTTTTCTTTGGAGAGGGTAATTATCTGCCCTGGACTGTTCTAGTAAAAGGGACTAGGGGGGTGAATATATTTGTATTGTTTACTTGCTATATTAGGCACAAGAACTTGTATCAACATGTTTGCTGCAAAAAGTTATCACAGTACTAATATTTATAAATTTACAAGCACATTTTTGATAAACATTGACGATCAAACTTGGACCTGATGGACCTTGCAAACCAAACATTGATAGGTTTTTGTATCTAATGTTTGCCATGAATTTGGTTTGTTATTGGCTACTCTGCTGTTTCCATCAATTTTATAGGTGCTATGTAACTTCACTCATCTCTTCTGGCTACCTTTTCTTGTAGATGTTGGTGAAGGCAATAATAGCCTAATAAGTAACGCCATGAGTTAGCTTACTGGATTTGTTTTGTAGGATTCAAGGTTGTTGGGGGAATTGCATGTTGCTCTTCTGAAATCTATCATAAAGGATATCGAGGATGTCGCCCGAACTCCATCGGTTGCATTGGGGGTAAATCCAGGAGGTGGCCATCCACAAATTGTTGAAGGGGTGTGTGTGTGCAGATATCCTGAAAGCTCTGATTGTTCCTTCAGATTATTTGTTGTTTGCATGAGATTTATATATTTTAAACCTTTTTACAGGCATATTCTTGGGGATTCAATATACGTAACTGGCAGCGCCACCTCAATCTTCTTACCTGGCCTGAAATTTTACGGCAGTTTGCTTTATCTGCTGGTTTTGGACCTCAACTGAAGAAAAGGAATGCTGAAGATGTTTTTTATCGTGATGAAAATGAGGTTTGTATGCCATCTCATACTTGTGCATGACAAGAAACACTTCTGGAAGAGTTTTAACAAGATTCATATAAAATTTGATATATAGGGCCAGGATGGTCAGAATGTCATATCCGCTCTCCGAAATGGCTCAGCAGCCGTGCGTGCTGCCGCTTTGATGAAAGAAAGAGGCTACACCCATCGTCGATCCCGGCATCGCCTTACTCCTGGGACGGTAAAATTTGCTGCTTTCCATGTGCTTTCTCTTGAAGATAGCAGTGGTCTCACAATATTGGAAGTTGCAGAGAAAATCCAGGTATGCAGCATAAAGATATGCTAGCTTTATCATTGCCTTCTGTTCTTCTATCTCTAATTTAATAGATTTATTTGCTTTTTCTCTGTTCAGAAATCTGGACTTAGAGATCTTACCACAAGCAAGACACCTGAGGCATCTATAGCTGCCGCCTTGTCAAGGGATACAAAACTTTTTGAGCGAACTGCTCCTTCGACATATTGTGTAAAGTCCCCTTACAGAAAAGATCCAGCTGATTCTGAGCCTGTGTTGTCAGCAGCACGTGAAAAAATTAGGGCTTTTCAGAATGTGCTGTCTGACTCTGAAGCTGAAAAAGAGGTGGATGATGTTGATAGAGACGAGGAATCTGATTGTGATGATGACCCTGACGGTGATGATGTGAATATTGAGGTAGGAGATGAGAAGGACCCCCTTCTTGCTGTTAAAGCACAAGGTGTAGTACCAACTGCGACTAAAGTTGGTGAAGTAAAAGGGGATCCAGATGGTTTGGGTGCTGCATTAACTCGACCAATTAGTTCTACTACATCTCGAAAAGATATCGCCATGCTTTCTTTAGGCGACTCCAGTGCAGTAGGTACTTCAAGTGTTTCACCTCTCAGAGCTTCATCAGATCATCCTGAGGTAATCACTGGTGATGCTGAAGATACACAGATCGATGAAAGCAACCAAGGTGAGTCTTGGGTACAGGGACTAGCAGAAGGTGACTATTGTGATCTTAGTGTCGAAGAACGTCTAAATGCATTGGTCGCGCTTGTTGGTGTTGCCACTGAAGGGAACTCTATTCGAGCTGTTCTCGAGGTAAAGATTCTTCAACTATCCTTTCAGTTATCACTTTCTTATTAGGCAACACTTGATTATAAGAGTCTTGCAGGAACGTTTGGAAGCAGCGAATGCCATAAAAAAACAAATGTGGGCGGAGGCACAACTTGATAAAAGACGTTCCAAAGAAGAGTTTGCTAGCAAAGTGCAGTATAATTCTTACACGAGTTTAAAGGCTGATGTTATTCCAGAAAATAATGCCACAGAGACTACTCCAACTCCAGTCCGTAATCTTGATATAGACAATGACGAAAATGCAGGGACTTCAAACAATAATGAGATACTTAATCAACAGAGTAATGCTGGCAATGCATCTTATGAAAGGAATGGCACGGGGCAAGAAACCAGTGCAACACCAGATAATTTATCTGCTCAGCAGTATGCATATGCCGATAAAACACGGTCTCAGTTGAAATCATATATTGGTCATAGAGCAGAGCAGCTGTATGTTTACAGATCGCTTCCCCTGGGACAGGATCGGAGACGAAACCGATATTGGCAGTTTTCAACTTCCACATCACCAAATGATCCTGGTTCAGGAAGAATCTTTTTTGAATCGAGAGAGGGATATTGGAGGGTTATTGACTCAGAGGAGGTATTGATTTTGTTTGTATATATTTGAGCTAACCTGGTTATCATACATAACTCAAAACTGCAGTTTACTTGTCAGAACAGAATTCTGGAGAATATGTTGTTATGCTAATGAATATTCTGCTCTCTTTTTTCTGTGTTATAGTTTTTCAAGTATGATTTAACCTAGTTGTTATACAGCACACTTACAATTTTGTAGTTATCAGAACACATTTCTGGAGAGTATGCAAGTACTATTGTTTTATCTTTTTTCTATGTGTTATATTTTTTCAAATATGATGCACTAGTCCACTTTTGAAGATTGATGCTAGCTTTCAGATCGTATGATTTTTCTTGAACCATTTATGCCCTGTTTAGAGTGCTGGAATAATGTAGGATTATTTTATAGGAAACAGTAAATTCCCACAGGAATCGCGGAAACTCCCTTGTTGTTTATAAGTTCGTAGATGTTGACTTTTAACTTACACCTAACTAGTTTGAAGTTGGTTCTGTACTAAATCCCTCTTTTTAGATGAGCATTTGAATTTAGGTATTTACTCGAATCTACATCGTCCTGGAAACAGCCTCTTGCAGAAATGTAGGGAAAGGCTGCGTACAAAAGACCCAAAGTGGCCGGACCCTGCGCAAGCGGGAGCTACGTGCACCGGGCTGCCCTTACACAATATACAGTCTATGCAGTCTGTGCCTACCTTTTGAAATATATAACCTAACGCTGTTTTGTGTCCACAATGCATACACCGTGTAGAAATCTGAAATCTGTTTGCCTCTGTTTCCAATGTTCCTTTTACAGTCAGCCATAGCAGGATACATATAGTGCATCCATCACATCGTCTCTAATCTGTAGATATTCTGTGTAATGAAACTGCAGGTGTTTGATGCTCTGGTAGCTTCCCTTGATACACGTGGCAGCCGGGAGGCACAACTGCACTCGATGCTGCAAAGGGTTGAGTCAACCTTTAAGGAAGGTATTAAGAGGAAACAAGGCGCAGCCATTGAACAATCAGCTGGAAGGTACCTAAAGAATGGAGCTACTGATACAATGCGTGCAAGTTATCGTAGTGAGTTTGGAAGCCCAAGCAGTACTCTTTCCAGTGTCTCTGCTGATAGCGCCACCACATATTCTGATTCGTTCAAAATAGAGCTTGGACGTAATGATGTGGAGAAGATATCTATCTCAAAAAGGGCGGATAGTTTTTTAAAATGGATGTGGAGCGAATGTTGTGATCGCCAACTGACATGTGCCATGAAGTATGGGAAGAAAAGATGCTCTGCACTGATGCATTCTTGTAATTACTGCTATCAGATTTACTTAGCAGAAGAAAGGCACTGCTCGTCTTGCCATAAGACCTTCAAATCCATTTATAATTATTCTGAGCACACGTCACAATGTGAAGAGAAGAGAAGAACTGACCCTAACTGGAAGATGCAAATTGCAGACTATTCTGTTCCAATTGGAATGAGATTGCTCAAGTTGCAGTTAGCTACCATTGAGGTGAAGTTTCTGTTGGTTGTTTGCTTCTCAGTTTAGCTTACTTGTCCACTGTAGCTGTTTGATGATATATTGGTGTTTTTTTACAGGCTTCGATACCATCAGAAGCACTTCAACCTTTTTGGAGTGATGGATATCGGAAATCTTGGGGTGTGAAGTTGCACTCTACCACATCCGTTGTGGAAATATTCCAGGTTCTGCATTTATTTCTCCCTTACTCTGGACATGTGGTTAGATTTTTTTTGTTTGGCAAACATATTGCCTTATGTTAATTGATCTTTGAATATGTTGGCTAGAAGCAATTGTGGTAGATGGTCAAGGCCTTATTAGAAAACAGCCTGAAACATTCATGACAATAAGACTGCATTATTCTGTGTCAGTGAATGTGGGTAATTATTAAATTGCTGAAATAGCTTTGGTTATAACCAGGATTAACCTAACCGTCAAGCTGACTGACCATGGTAGCTTGAACCATGTGGTTTTGAGTTTTGACCACTTCACCAGCAATGCCATCTCTTACTAGCTCCAGCCTTAGCATATATGAATTGAAGCACCAAGGGCAATGCTGATGTAACAGGCATAAACACTTTTCTTGAAGAATTTAGATTGTTTTGACGGCTCATGGCTTCCTATCTTATTACTTCTGTTACTCTCTTTTGGAAACTGGACTATGTTTTTATCGCTCATGGCTTCCTATATACTATTGGAAACTGGCATAGCTTGTTTGATGACTCATGGCTTCTTACTGTTACCCTCTTCCTGGGTATATTTACACGATTCAAGTACAGATGCTGAAAATTGAGTGCATACTGATGGGTTCATTCTTATTTCATTTCTCTACCTTTTCACATAATATCTGTGCTGATGTTCTTCTCTCCCTTGCAGATGTTGACTCTACTGGAAGGTGCAATAAGACGAGACTACCTGTCTTCTGATTTTGAAACATCAAATGAATTGCTTAATAACTCAAAGACAGAAGATATGCCTTCCCAGAATCCTTCCTCATCACCTGGAACTTCTGTACTTCCATGGGTTCCTGACACTACTGCTGCCATCACATTAAGAATGTTAGACCTTGATTATGCTGTTTCATATGTACAGAATCAAAAGAAGGAGAGAGATGGTGGAGATTCCATGGTAAGATAAAGAGAATACTGCTTTTTGTTGTTTGAACTTTAAGTAGTAACTACTGTATAAAATAGCGTACTATAGTTGCAAAAGTATTCAGCCGTACCAGATATGTATAAAATAAGTAGTAACTACTGTATAAAATAACTACTTGGTCTTTTGCTCACTTTGTACCTTCTTGCTCTACTATGCATATGCAATTAAATCATGTATTGTCATCAAATGTTCAAGTTAATGATTTGTTTGTATGACATGTACGTTGCTTTTCATGTTTAATGCTACCATTAGTTGTGTGATTTTTTTTCCCTTCCTGCAGAAGCTTGCATCAAGGTATACTGTTGTTAAGAAGGCACAAGATATAGAGCCATTGGAACCAACTGGTTTTGACCTGTATGATGCAAGGGGGCCTCCCAGTAGTGGCCGCAGGGGTCGTGGAAGAGGAAGTAGAGGAGGTAGCAGGGGAGGAAGAGGTCGAAATCGAGGTGGAAGGATCCCAAGAGGTATTAGCAGCTCATCTAGGATTGAATTTATGGATGAGGATGCTGCATATGAGAAAGCCCCAAGAAAGAACGCACGTCGAGGACGTGGCCGTGGCCGTGGCCGTGGGCGCGGACGTCGAACAGTTAGGCCTCGGCAGCCATTATCTGAGGGCAGAGGCAGATCGATTCCAAAGGCTCATCTGTTGGGAAGCTTCAGCATGCTTAGCAATGTGAAGCCTTCTGCTGTTGAGGAGTCTCCACGAAGCTCAGGTGCAGAAGAGTGGGGCTTGGAGAGCAGAAGACCGTACATCCAAGGTGAAGGTGACGAGAACAGCTCTGGATCCGAATCAGATCAATCAGAAGACAACGGGGAAAACGGCCAGCCCATGGACGAGGAGTATGAGGAGGAGCAGGTTCCAGATTACTCGAGAGCCTATTCTGGTGGATTGAGACCCCTTGCCCATGTCATGATGGATGATGAGACCGAGGATGATGATGAAGATGCTGAAGGGGACGGAGAGGGTGACGAGGAAGAATATGACGTGAACCATGCTTCCGCCGATGTTGATGATGAGATGGACGAGGATGATGATATAGGTGATGATGGGGATGATGGTGGTGATGGAGTTGAGGTGAATGCAGATGAAGATGAAGGCGCGACCTCATACTCGTCAGAGTACAGTGAATAAGAGCTTCTGTCTCCGGTGACCATTTATGCAGGTAGTGATACTGGTGGACAATAATAAGCCTTTTGCCCCTTTTTGGGGGCATAGTGGGCTAGATGTGGAACGGGGAAGCTGTTGCTCGGTAGGTTGGTATGTATGTAGTACAGCAGTCAGGTTTGTATTGGTTATCTGGTGGCACATCATGGTGGCTGCCTCGACAATCTGCCAGTGTAAAAAGTGTGTGCCTTGTTAGTTTACTAATTCGTTGGAGCAGTGCAATTCCCTCATGTGTACAAGTACAATGTGCCCAAGGCAGAGTATAATTTTTATCAGAAGAGCTGCCTCTGTTCTCCGTTGCATGATATTTCTTCTGTCGGGTGCTGAATCTGGATTTTGTTTTCCATTCTCGCAGGGTAGTTAATTAACGCCGTTGGTCACTGATCCGGATAGCTTGGCGGAAGTGGTTTTGGGAACTGATATAAAAATGTTTGTATTTTTGCTCTCCCCAGGCAGGGCTGGGGTGTGGTCCAGTGTTTGACATTTGGAGCATCTCTATCATCGACGCGGTTGAGCAATAACATAAAGCTATAATCGATTGCTAACGACTATGGAGTCTCTCGGGTCAGAGTTGGCATGCCTGGCTTCTCCCATGATTGGGCATGTGTTAGCGTTAACAATGTCTAGTGTAGGCCTGGTTCATGATTACTTTTGCACGATAGATACCGACCTTCCATTTCTCTCGTCTCTTTCGCGCTTAACACCTCTTCGTTTCTCTTGTCATTGGTCGGTCGCACTTAAACACCTCCAGGCAAAACGGTCGCACTTAAACACCTCCAGGAACTTAAACACCTCCAGGCAAAACGGTCGCACTTAAACACCTCCAGGAAAAACAAAACAGACGTAGGTCAGTACAAAAATCTCACGAAATAAAAACAGACACAAATAAAACACGGAAATTAAAAAGCAACACAAAAAAGTGGTACTGATGGCCCCGCCGTCTTCTCGTCAAATCAAATTGTCAGATTTTTTGTGCTGAAACTTGCTCGTTCGGGTTCAAGTTCTAGACTTGAAATGAGCGATCACGTCTTTTTTCCCTCTCACAAGGTGCCTAGGGCAAAGCCTTCCTCCCTCGATCTCCATCGACGAGCCCGTGGATTCACCTCCCCTCCGGTGGTCGGTGGCGGGGAGGGGAATCTTGGTGCCTTGGCTTCGGCTAATAGATCAGTTAGGGGTTTCAATCCTCGCAGGGGCGACGAATGGTGACGCTTCTTTGAGTCGGTCTTCAAGGCTCCAATCCTTCTCAAGTTGATCAGTTGGGATGGATTAGACTGAGCTTCCACGTAGATTTGTGCCAGCTCTTCGGGACGGCGAGATTAGGGTTTTTCATTGTGCGTAAGCAACGACAAGATTTGGTGTCAGATACTTTGGATCAATTCAAAGGTTGTCAACGACGAGTACTTCTCCAGGGCACTAGTCCTTAAGGATACGTGCACGAGTTCTTTTCGGATGTCATCGACAAGGTCAGACCAACTTCGGTATGAACGGCGACATCGATGCGTCGATGACCTGCTCTGGTGCGGCAGTGGTGGTTCGATGGTCCAAATTTTGATGTACTTTTATTCATTTATGTTTGGGATGCTTTGTACTTTTGATCAACCTTTATAATAGATTTGATTCGTTTAAAAAAGTGGTACTCTTTTTTTTGCGAAAATAATTCTTGTATTACTCAATCAAAGTATAACCATGCTTAACAGCGTCTAAAACGACCTATGATCTCGACCCAAACCATACAACAATTCGGCCCTGAGTCCTCCGAAAGTTTGCCAAAATATGACTAGAGAATTACAACTACGACGGATATGAGTAATACAAGAACTACGTTTGGACATGCTTTCTTTGATCTCTGTAATAAGAAAGGCATATTTTGTTCCGTTTGTTTCTTCACTTCTCAACATGTTTACTGCCTACAAGTTGTCACTTTCAATGTCAATTGGCAGATTGCTCCACTGTAGAGATAGCATGAGTCCCTCCCGGATAGCTAGTATCTCAGCTTCCAACACATCATTGCACGAAAACAGATGTCAACAGGAACTGAAAACTATGCCGCCAGTGTGGTCTCGAAGAAGCATACCAATACCATCAATCCCATCCAAAATAGACCCATCTGTGTTTAGCTTAACATGTCCAGCAGCAGGGCGTGACCATGGAGTACTATGAATGGGGGCATTATCACATGTGCGAGCAGTAAGCAGGAAGCACAACTGAACCGGGCCTTTACCTTCACATGATCATCATTTGGGCAGGTCGCAATAGACTGCAAGGAGGATAGATAGCTTGCCAGAAATCTAACAGAAACATCCAATGGAGGGGTGGGCTTTGAGTGCATGATGTCGTTTCTAACATACCAGATTCTCCAGAAGAGCATTAGAAGTCGAACTCTCATTGGCTCATCTAGCTCACAAAGTAACTGAATGAACCATTCTGGACCCGTATTCTTGATTGATTCAACAACATGAAGAGTCCATTCAACATCCAGTGCACACCATAGAAATTTTGCATTTTTGCATGTACAGAAAGTATAGAAAGAATCTTCCTCATCATCACCGCGGATAGGGCATAGCAAGGTAGTTTCCAAATTTTGTTTATGTTTGTTGCACCACGTAGAGAATTATTTGCTAAACGCCAATCGAAACTCAGTAGCTTTGGCGGTGCTTGACACGACCATAGAGCTTTCTAACCTTCACGTCTGCCATCCGTGTGGTGGCTTGAGGAGGCCATGCGCCCATTGTGGAGATCATTAGAAGCCAATCTTTACGCACTCCTCACATTGAAAACACCCCATGGATATTCGGTCCACTCCAGAATTCCATTCATTTGTCAAACGTAACTTGATTGCTGATATGTCTCCAATGTATCTATAATTTTTGATTGTTTCATGCTGTTATATTATCATCCTTGGATGTTTTACAACCATTTTATAGCAACTTTATATCATTTTTTGGGACTAACCTATTGACATAGTGCCCAGTGCCAGTTGCTGTTTTTTCCTTGTTTTTTACTTCGCGGAATATCAATATCAAACGGAGTCCAAACGCAGCGAAACTTTTTGGAGACCGTTTTTGGACCAGAAGACACCCAGTGGGCCAAAGTACCAGAGGGGAGGCCCCGAGGTGGGCACAACCCACCAGGGCGCGCTGATACGTCTCCAATGTATCTATAATTTTTGATTGTTCCATGCTATTATATTATCTGTTTTGAATGTTTTATATGCATTAATATGCTATTTTATATTATTTTTGGGACTAACCTATTGACCTAGAGCCCAGTGCCAGTTTCTGTTTTTTCCTTGTTTTTTAGCTTCACGGAAAAGGAATACCAAACAGAGTCCAAACGGAATAAAACCTTCGCGATGATTTTTCTTGGACCAGAAGACACCTAGGAGACTTGGAGATCAAGTCAAAAGAGCGACGAGGCGGCCACAAGGGTGGAGGGCGCGCCTAGGGGGGGTAGGGCGCGCCCCTAGCTTGTGGGCCCCTCGGTGATCCCCTGACCTAGCTCCGCCTCCTATGTATTCACATATATTCCCAAACCACCAGAAGCATCCACGAAAACACTTTTCCACCGCCGCAACCTTCTGTTCCCATGATATCCCATCTTGGGGCCTTTTCCGGCATCCTACCGGAGGGGGATTCGATCATGGAGGGCATCTGCATCAACTCTATTGCTCTTTCGATGAAGCGTGAGAAGTTTACCTCAGACCTACGGGTCCATAGCTAGCAGCTAGATGGCCTTTTATCTCTCTTGGATTCTCAATACCATGTTCTCCTCGATGTTCTTGGAGATCTATCCGATGTAATCTTATTTTGCTGTGTGTTTGTCGAGATCCGATGAATTGTGTATTTATGATCGACTTAATTATCTATGAATATTATTTGAATCTTATCTGAATTCTTATATGTATATTTGATATCTTTGTAATTCTCTTCGAACTATCAGTTTAGTTTGGCCAACTAGATTGGTTTTTCTTGCAATGGGAGAAGTGCTTAGCTTTGGGTTCAATCTTGCGGTGTCCTCTCTCAGTGACAGTAGGGGCAGCGAGGCACATATTGTATTGTTTCCATCGAGGATAAAAATATGGGGCTTACATCATATTGCTTGAGTTTATTCCTCTGCATCATGTCATCTTACTTAAAGTGTTACTCTGTTCTTCATGAACTTAATACTCTAGATGCAGGCAGGAGTCGGTCGATGTGTGGAGTAATAGTAGTAGATGCACGCATGAGTCGGTCTACTTGACATGGACGTGATGCCTATATTACATAATCATTGCCTTGAATATCGCCATAACTTTGTGCTTTTATATCAATTGCTCGACAGTAATTTGTTCACCCATCGTATTATTTGCCTTCAAGAGAGAAGCCTCTAGTGAAACCTATGCCCCCCAGGTCTATTTTCCACCATATTAGTTTCCGATCTACTATTTTGCAATCTTTATTTTCATATCTATACAACGAAAAACCCAAAAATATTTTATCTTTTGTTAGTTTTACTTATCTATCTCTATTAGATCTCACGTTTGCAAGTGACCATGAAGGGATTGACAACCCCTTTATCATGTTGGGTGCAAGTGTTTGATTGTTTGTGCATGTATTGGTGATTTGTGTGTTCTTCTCCTATTGGATTGATACCTTGGTTCTCAAACTAAGGGAAATACTTATCTCTACTTTGCTGCATCACCCTTTCCTCTTCAAGGGAAAAACCAATGCAAGCTCAAGAAGTAGCAAGAAGAATTTCTGGCGCCGTTGTCGGGGAGATCTACACCAAGTCAAGACATACCAAGTACCCATCATAAAACTCTCATCTCTTGCATTACATTATTCGCCATTCGCGTCTCGTTTTCCTCTCCCCCAAATCTAAAACGATTTTAGAAAAGGATTTTCCCTTTTCTTCGCCCTTCTTCCATTCGTCTTTTCGTTTGCCCCTATGTCTTACTTGGTTTGTTTGCTTGTTTGCTTGGTATAATTTTGTGTTTATTGAAAATCAGAAGCAAAGAGTTTATGGATCCTCATACACTTGCTAATCTTTTTAAAAGATCCAATTATGATGAACCAATTGCTAGTGAGTTGAGTGCACTAGATTATCTTTATGAGGTTTTGCTTGAAATTTGTGAATCCAAAAATTGTGATGAAGTGTTGAAAGAACAAATTTACGAAGTGATTCACGATAGCTCCTTGAATGAAAAGCATGATTGCAATGATATTATTATAAATTCTATTAATGTCAATTGTGTTAATGATATGCAAAACCCTAAGCTTGGGGATGCTAGTTTTGCTATATCCACTATTTGTTGCAATGATCATGATTGGGGGTGATTCTTCTTATAATCTTGAAAATTTATTTAAGCCCCATGATGAATATGAGATTGATAATAATGTTTGCAATAATACTAAAAGCAGGTTTGGAAGAGTGTCAACTTTTGATCCCACATATTTGGATAATGTTCAATCTTATGAAGTTTTTGATAAAAGTGGGTTTGGAGAGGTCATGACTTTAGTTAATGATATTCCCACTATTTTGGAAGAGTGTCAAATTTGCATGCATGTGGATCATGTAGAGAATTTTTTTATGTGATAGATATATTGTTGAATTTGAATATGATCCCACATGTAATTATTTTGAGAGAGGAAAATACGATAGAAAATTTCATGTTACTAAATTACCTCTCGTTATGTTAAGATTGCTATTGTTTCTTTATTCTTCCTTGCACATGCTAGGTTTTTCTTGTTTCGATAATTTGTTTGCTTATAAAATACCTATGCATAGGAAGTATGTTAGACTTAAACTTGTTTTTACATGCTATTTGATGCTCTCTTTGTGCTTCAATTCTTGTCTTTCATGCGAGCATCATTAAAATTATCAATGCCTAGCTAAAAGGCTTTAAAGAAAAGTGCTTTTTGGGAGACAACCTAATATTTTCCTTGATGTTTTGCAATAGATAATTCATCTAGCCTCTGGTTAGATGTGTTTTTGTGTTTTAATTAGTGGTTTTGCCAAGTAAGACCTTTGGGATGGCTTACGGTGATAGTTGATTTGATCTTGCTGAAAAATAGAAACTTTTGCACTCAAGAAAATAATTCTCATTTTTAACAGAAGCGTGATAAAATACTGATTCTTTTTGCAGAAAAATTAAGATACAAATTGCCTTTGTTTGCCTAATTTTTCAAATTTTTTGGAGTTACAGATTACTACAGACTGTTCTGTTTTTGAAAGATTCTGTTTTCTATGTGTTGTTTGCTTATTTTGATGAATCTATGGGTAGTATCGGGGGGTATGAACAATGGAAAATTTGGAATACAATAGATATTACACCAATTTAAATAAAGAATGAGTTCACAACAGTACCATAAGTGATGATTTATTTTCTTATACTAACAAATCTCATGAGATTTTCTGTTGAGTTTTATGTTGTGAAGTTTTCAAGTTTTGGGTAAGGATTTGATGGACTATGGAATAAGGAGTGGCAAGATCCTAAGCTTGGGGATGCCCAAGGTACCCCAAGGTAATATTCAAGGACAACCAAGAGCCGGGGCATCCCCTCTTTTGTCTTCGTCTATCGGTAACTTTACTTGAGGCTATATTTTTATTCACCACATGATATGTGTTTTGCTTGGAGCGTCTTGTATGATATGAGTCTTTGCTTTTTAGTTTGCCACAATCATCCCTACTGTACACACCTTTTGAGAGGGACACACATGAATCGTGATTTATTAGAATACTCTATGTGCTTCACTTATGTCTTTTGAGCTAGGCAATTTTGCTCTAGTGCTTCACTTATATCTTTTTAGAGCACGGTGGTGGTTTTATTTTATAGAAATTGTTGAACTCTCATGCTTCACTTATATTATTTTGAGAGTCTCTAAACAACATGCAATTTTCTTTGGTTATGAATTTAGTCCTAATATGATAGACATCCGAGAGGGATATAATAAAAACTTTCATATAAAGTGCATTGAATACTATGAGAAGTTTGATTCCTTATGATTGTTTTGAGATATGAAGATGGTGATATTAGAGTCATGCTAGTGAGTAATTGTGATTTGGAGAAATACTTGTGTTAAAGTTTGTGATTCCAATAGCATGCATGTATGGTGAACCGTTATGTAACAAAGTTGGAGTATGAGGTATTTTTTGATTGTCGTCCTTATGAGTGGCGATCGGGGACGAGCGATGGTCTTTTCCTAATCTATCCCCCTAGGAGCATGCGCGTAGTACTTTTTTTCGATGACTAATAGATTTTTGCAATAAGTATGTGAGTTCTTTATGACTAATGTTGAGTCCATGGATTATACACACTCTCACCCTTCCACCATTGCTAGTCTCTCTAGTGCCGCACAACTTTCACCGGTACCATACACCCACCATATACCTTCCTCAAAACAAGAACCATACCTACCTATTATGGCATTTCCATAGCCATTCCGAGATATATTGCCATGTAAATTTCCACTATTCCGTTTATTATGACAGGCTTCATCTTTGCCATATTGCTTTGCATGATCATGTAGTTGACATCGTATTTGTGGCAAAGCCACCTTTCATCATTTTTGTACATGTTGCTCTCGAGTCATTGCACATCCCGGTACACCATCGGAGGCATTCATATAGAGTCATATTTTGTTCTAGTATCGAGTTGTAATTTTTGAGTTGTAAGTAAATAAAAGTGTGATGATCTTCATTATTAGAGTATTGTCCCATGTGAGGAAAAAAATAAAAGAGAGGCCAAAAGAAGCCAAACAACAAAAAGAGAGAGAAAAGAGAGAAGGGGCAATGCTACTATCCCTTTTCCACACTTGTGCTTCAAAGTAGCACCATGGTCTTCATGATAGAGAGTCTTCTATGTTGTCACTTTCATATACTAGTGGAAAATTTTCATTATAGAACTTGAGTTGTATATTCCAACGATGGGCTTCCTCAAATTGCCCTAGGTCTTCATGAGCAAGCAAGTTGGATGCACACCCACTTAGTTTCTTTTTGAGCTTTCATACACTTATAGCTCTAGTGCATCCGTTGCATGGCAATCCCTACTCACTCACATTGATATCTATTGATGGACATCTTCATGGCCCGTTGATACGCCTAGTTGATGTGAGACTATCTCCTTCTTTTAGTCTTCTCCACAACCACCATATTCTATTCCACCTATAGTGTTATGTCCATGGCTCACGCTCATGTATTGTGTGGAAGTTGAAAAGGTTTGAGAACACCAAAAGTATGAAACAATTGCTTGGCTTGTCATCGGGGTTTTGCATGATTTGAATATATTGTGTGATGAAGATGGAGCATAGCCAGACTATATGATTTTGTAGGGATAACTTTCTTTGGACATGTTATTTTGAGAAGACATAATTGCCTTGTTAGTATGCTTGAAGTATTATTGTTTTTATGCCAATATTAAACTTTTTTTTGAATCTTATGGATCTGAACATTCATGCCACAATGAAGAAAATTACATGGATAAATATGTTAGATAGAATTCCACATCAAAAATTCCGTTTCTATCATTTACCTACTCGAAGACGAGCATGAATTAATCTTGGGGATGCTTGATACGTCTCCAACGTATCTATAATTTTTGATTGTTCCATGCTATTATATTATCTGTTTTGGATGTTTTATATGCTATTTTATATTATTTTTGGGACTAACCTATTAACCTAGATCCTAGTGCCAGTTTCTGTTTTTTCCTTGTTGTCACAGCCCTAGGTTAATGCTTGTAATTAGTGGCATTGCATCCATGCATCATGTTTAAATTCCATTTAATTTTGAAATGGGGATGTTCAACCCTAGCACCAGATGAATCTCAACTAGGTTCAAATTCAAATATTTTCAATGAACCCAAAGTGCCTCCAAAAAAGTTCATGACTTTTGATGAAGGTGAAAACCTCTGCCAAAAATGATGAACATATTTCTAGGACATTCTGGATTTTTGAATTAACTCATATTGTATTTGAATTGGGGCATTTAAATCCTATAAATGTTTTAAATGCTCTAATAATTCTGAAACTAGTTGTTGGCTGTTGGGAGTAATTTCAGCAGTGCCCACAAATATTTTCAGGAGTTTTAAAAATGGTTTAGTATTTTACTAAACCGAAACAAAACAGAAAAATAGAAACCAGAAAATAAAAAAGATAGAGAGACTACTGTACCTAGCTTACCTGTCCGGCCCAGCTGGCCCATCCCACTGGCCTTCCCCCTGTCGTCTTCTTCCCCTGCCAGGAGGACGAGCGCGTGGCTGCAGCACGCCTGCACGCGCCCCAGCCACCTCCTGCTTGCCGCTTCCCCCTCGACGCCCTAGATATGCCACGCGACCCCCTGAGCCATAGAGATCCCCTACTCCTCCTCTCCCCTCCTCTGCTCTCTCCCCAAGCGCGCTCGTCGCCGCCGCTCGCTGCCACCGTAGCCACCGCCTCCTTCTCATCCCCTCGACGTGCCCCAGAGCTCTGCCACGACCTCTTCCTCGTCTCCATCGAGCTACACGTCGTCGGGCGCCCTGCCCCACCGTCACCGCTGTCGTCTTCAACCTCGGATGCCCGAGATTGCCGATGCCCGCTCGTCATCTCCGACTCCTCCCCGAGCCCATTGAGCTGCTTTGCGAGTCCGCCGTGAGCCCTGGTCCCTTTCCCCCTTCTCCCCTCGTCGTCCACGTGTCGTAGCGCGGTACGCCGCGAGCTCCCGTGCCGCCGTCTGCCATGGCCGGCAGGCCCGTGCTCCTGAGCTCTTCCGCTCGCAGCTGAGCATAACAACGCGCCCAACGCCTCCCCGGGAAGCCGCAGACCACACCAGCTCAACCTGAGACGCGCCGTAGCGCCTAACCCACTGATGCCCGAGCTCCGGCCGCCGCCTCGCTCGCCGCCGTCGCCAAGTCCGGCCTCCCCAGCATGAACTAATGCCACAGTTTGATGTGCGCACACACCAGCTATGCCTAGATGCCCTCGGCCGCTGTTTTGGTTGCCGGAGCACGAAACCCGCAGCTCTCCACCGCGTCTGGCCTCGCCGACAGGTTTTGACCCAGTTGACCTAGGTTTGACCCCCAGTGGGTCACTGACATGTGGGCTTGGCCCCTGCTAACTTTTTGTTAAATTAATAACTAATTTTAGTTAAGCCACTGCTTCACTGACATGCGGGCCCCGCCCGACTAATTAAATTAGGTTAGGTTTAATTTATATTAGGATTAGCCACAACCACTGACATGTGGGTCCCAGCCGTCAGGTTTGACTTGGGCTGGCGCCTTTGACCTGCTGATGTAGTGATGATGTCACTTTGACATCATAAAGTCTTTTCTGGAATTTAAATAAATCTAAATGATTTAGATTTATTTATTTTCAAAAAATGTTCAAAACTTTGAAAAATCATAGAAATTCAACCGTAACTCCAAATTAAATAATTTATATACGAAAAATGATCAGAAAAATCCAATCTATCCATCTGTACCATTTCCATGCATGTTAGAACAACTTATGGCTTCTGTTTAGGACAAATCATATAAATAGCATTTGCATATCCACATATGGAGTTTGAATTTGAATCTTGAATTCAAACCAACTTCATTTAAATTGTTGCTAGTTGCATTAGCTCAAACCACATCATATTGCCATGTCATGATCATGCATCATATTGTTGCATTGCATCGATTATGTTCCTTCTCTGTTGCCGGTATTTGTCCCCTCTCAGTAGACGCGGTTCTGACGATGAGATCGATGACACCGATGAAGAACTATACAATCTTCAGAAGTGCCAAGCAAGCAAACCCCCTTGTTCATTCCGATACAATCCCACTCTCTCGCTTCTACTCTCTTTTACTGCATTAGGACTGATAACCCCACAAGTATAGGGGATCACAACAGTTTTCGAGGGTAGAGTATTCAACCCAAATTTATTGATTCGACACAAGGGGAGCCAAAGAATATTCTCAAGTATTAGCATCTGAGTGGTCAATTCAACCACACCTGGAAACTTAATATCTGCAGCAAAGTATTTAGTAGCAAAGTAATATGATAGTAGTGGTAATGGTGGCAAAAGTAACGGTAGCAGTTTTGGTTTTATAGTGATTGTAACAGTAGCAACGGAAAAGTAAATAAGCGAAGATCAATATATAAAAAGCTCATAGGCAATGGATCAGTGATGGATAATTATGTCGGATGCGATTCCTCATGCAATAGTTATAACATAGGGTGACACAGAACTAGCTCCAGTTCATCAATGTAATGTAGGCATGTATTCCGAATATAGTCATACATGCTTATGGAAAGAACTTGCATGACATCTTTTGTCCTACCCTCCCGTGGCAGCGGGGTCCTATTGGAAACTAAGGGATATTAAGGCCTCCTTTTAATAGAGTACCGGACCAAAGCATTAACACATAGTGAATACATGAACTCCTCAAACTACAGTCATCACCGGTAAATATCCCGATTATTGTCACTTCGGAGTTAACGGATCGTAACGCATAATAGGTGACTATAGACTTGCAAGATAGGATCAAGAACTCACATATATTCATGGAAAAACAATAGGTTCAGATTTGAAATCATGGCACTCGGGCCCTAGTGACAAGCATTAAGCATAGCAAAGTCATAGCAACATCAATCTCAGAACATAATGGATACTAGGGATCAAACCCTAACAAAACTAACTCGATTACATGATAAATCTCATCCAACCCATCACCGTCCAGCAAGCCTACGATGGAATTACTCACGTACGGCGGTGCGCATCATGAAATTGGTGATGGAGGAAGGTTGATGATGATGATGGCGACAGATTCCCCTCTTCGGAGCCCCGAACGGACTCCAGATCAGCCCTCTCGAGAGAGATTAGGGCTTGGCAGCGGCTCCATATCATAAAACGTGATGAATCCTTCTCTCTTATTTTTCTCTCTCTTGAATGTGAATATATGGAGTTGGAATTGAGGTCGGTGGAGCGTTAGGGGGCCCACGAGGCAGGGGGCGCGCCCCCACTCTCGTGGACAGGGTGTGGGCCCCCTGACGTGGATTCTTTCGCCAGTATTTTTATATATCCCAAAAATAATCTCCGTTGATTTTCAGGTCGTTCTGAGAACTTTTATTTCTGCACAACACCATGGCAATTCTGCTGAAAACAACGTCACTCCGGGTTAGTTCCATTCAAATCATGCAAGTTAGAGTCCAAACAAGGGCAAAAGTGTTTGGAAAAGTAGATACGTTGGAGACGTATCAACTCCCCCAAGCTTAAACCTTTGCTTGTCCTCAAGCAATTCAGTTGACAAACTGAAAGTGATAAATAAAAACTTTTACAAACTTCATTTTCTCTTGTTGTTGTAAATATGTAAAGCCAGCATTCAAGTTTCCAGCAAAGATTATGAACTAACCATATTCACAATAACATTTAGGTCTCATGTTTACTCATATCAATGACATAATCAACTAGCGAGCAATAATAATAAATCTCGGATGACAACACTTTCTCAAAACAATCATAATATGATATAACAAGATGGTATTCCACTAGCCCTTTCTGAGACCGCAAAACATAAATGCAGAGCACCTCTGGAGATCAAGGGCTGACTGGAAATCGTAATTCATGGTAAAAGAGATCTAGTCAAGTCATACTCAATGTAAACTAACAATAATACATGCAAATGACAGTGGTGCTCTCCAGCTGGTGTTTTTTTATAAGAGGATGATGACTCAACATAAAATTAAATAGATAGGCCCTTCGTAGAGGGAAGAAGGGATTTGTACAGGTGCCAGAGCTTGATTTTGAAATAGAGATGAATAATATTTTGAGCGGTATACTTTCATTGTCAACATAACAATTGAGAGATCTCGATATCTTCCATGCTACACACATTATAGGCGGTTCCCAAGCAGATTGGTAAAGTTTATACCCCCCACCACCAACAAGCATCAATCCATGGCTTGCCTGAAACAACGGGTGCCTCCAACTAACAACAATCCTGGGGGAGTTTTGTTTGCAATTATTTTGATTAGGTTTGAGCATGGGACTGGGCATCCCGGTGACCAGCCATTTTCTCGTGAGTGAGGAGCGGAGTCCACTCCTCTCGAGAATAACCCGTCTAGCATGGAAGATACAAACAACCCTAGTTGGTACATGAGCTATTCGAGCATACAAAACATAATTTTTATTTGAAGGCTTAGAGTTTGGCACATACAAATTTACTTGGAACGGCAGGTAGATACCATATATAGGAAGGTATGGTGGACTCATGTGGAATAACTTTTGGGGTTTATGGGGTTGGATGAATAAGCAGTATTCCCGCTTAGTACAAGTGAAGGCTAGAAAGAGACTGGGAAGCGACCAGTGATACGTCTCCAACATATCTATAATTTTTGATTGCTCCATGCTATTATATTATCTATTTTGGATGTTAATGGGCTTATTTTTACACTTTTATACTATTTTTGGGACTAACCTATTAACCGGAGGCCCAGCCCAAATTGCTATTTTTTTTGCCTATTTTAGAGTTTTGCCGAAAAGGAATATCCTCGCCGTCAAAATTGGCCACCAATGCAAATAAACGCGATATAAAAACAAGAGCATAACTGAAACAACTTCAGAAGAGCTCAAGAAATGTTATCCTGGGTATCCACCATGCTGGCAATAAGCTTAGCAAGCTGATTAGCTTTGTCCTGTTTGGCTCTAAAATCCTCCAACGCTTGCAGTTGCACCAGAAAGTATGCATCTGAATGCTCCAGGGACTTTCGCAGTCCTTCCGCTTCTTGTCGCAGCACAGCTGATCGATGTCTTTCAGCTTGTAGTTGAGACTCAAGAAACTGAACTGATACAGACAGTGAGTTTGAATAGCTTGTGCAAGCGGTAGTGGCCAGTAACTCGAACACTAAACCAAGACAGGACTTTGGGGTTGTCTCGCTGTCTTCAAGATAGTCTTCCTTAGCTGTTTTATCACCTTTGTTGGAGACCAACAAGGATGTGTCACTATCCTGAACCTTATCTGCATTACTTCCTTTACCATTGCTTAATAAGGCACTGAGTCCAAATGGAATGAAACCTTTGGGAACTTGATTTTTGGAACAAATGTGATCTAGGAGACTTGGAGTGGACGTCAAGAATCAATTGATGGGTCCATGAGGCAGGGGGGCGCGCCCACCCCCCTGGACGCACCCTCCACCCTCGTGGGCCCCTCGTTGCTCCACCGACCTACTTCTTCCTCCTATATATATATCCATATACCCCGCAAACATCCAGGAGCACCACGAAAACCTAATTCAACCGCCGCAACCTTCTGTACCCAAGAGATCCCATCTTGGGGCCTTTTCCGGAGCTTCGTCGGAGGGGGCATCGATCACGGAGGGCCTCTACATCAACTCCATGGCCCCTCCGATGATGTGTGAGTAGTTTATTTCAGACCTTCGGGTCCATAGCTAGTAGCTATATGGCTTATTCTCTCTCTGTGGATCTCAATACAAAGTTCTCCTCGATTCTCTTGGAGATCTATTCGATGTAATCTTCTTTTGCGGTGTGTTTGTCGAGATCCGGTGAATTGTGGGTTTATGATCAAGTTTATCTATGAACAATATTTGAATCTTCTCTGAATTCTTTTATGTATGATTGGTTTATCTTTGAAAGTCTCTTCGAATTAACAGTTTGGTTTGGCCTACTAGATTGATATTTCTTGCAATGGGAGAAGTGCTTAGCTTTGGGTTCAATCTTGCGGTGCTCGATCCCAGTGACAGAAAGGGAACCGACACGTATTGTATTGTTGCCATCGAGGATATAAAGATGGGGTTTACATCATATTGCATGAGTTTATCCCTCTACATCATGTCATCTTGCTTAAGGCGTTACTCTATTCTTATGAACTTAATACTCTAGATGCATGCTGGATAGCGGTCGATGTGTGGAGTAATAGTAGTAGATGCAGAATCGTTTCGGTCTACTTGTCTCGGACGTGATGCCTATATACATGATCATGCCTAGATATTCTCATAATTATTCGCTTTTCTATCAATTGCTCGACAATAATTTGTTTACCCACCGTAATACTTATGCTCTTGAGAGAAGCCACTAGTGAAACTTATGGCCCCCGGGTCTATTTTCCATCATACAAATTTGCAATCTACTTTATTTTGCAACCTTTACTTTCAATCTATATCATAAAAATAGCAAAAATATTTATCTTACTATTATTATCTCTATCAGATCTCACTCTTGCAAGTGGCCTTGAAGGGATTGACAACCCCTTTATCGCGTTGGTTGTGAGGTTCTTATTTGTTTGTGTAGGTACGAGGTGACTCGCGCGTAGTCTTCTACTGGATTGATACCTTGGTTCTCAAAAACTGAGGGAAATACTTACGCTGCTTTACTGCATCACCCTTTCCTCTTCAAGGGAAACCAACGCAGAGCTCAAGATGTAGCAAGAAGGATTTCTGGCGCCATTGCCGGGGAGATCTACGCCAAGTCAAGACATACCAAGTACCCATCACAACTCTTATCCTTCGCATTACATTATTTGCCATTTGCCTCTCGTTTTCCTCTCCCCCACTTCACCCTTGCCGTTTTATTCGCCGTCTTTTCCTTTCACCCTCTTTTTCCGTTCGCCTCTTTTCCGCTTGCTTCTTGTTTGGTTGTGTGTTGGATTGCTTGCTTGTCACGATGGCTCAAGACAATACTAAATTGTGTGACTTTTCCAATACCAACAATAATGATTTTATTAGCACTCCGATTGCTCCTCTTACTGATGCCGAATCTTGTGAGATTAATACTGCCTTGCTGAATCTTGTCCTGAAAGATCCATTTTCTGGCCTTCCTAGTGAAGATGCCACTACCCATCTAAACAACTTTGTTGATTTGTGTGATATGCAAAAGAAGAAAGATGTGGATAATGATATTGTTAAACTTAAGCTATTTCCATTTTCACTTAGAGATCGTGCTAAAGTTTGGTTTTCATCTTTGCCTAAAAATAGTATTGATTCATGGAATAAGTGCAAAGATGCTTTTATCTCTAAGTATTTTCCTCCCGCTAAGATCATCTCTCTTAGAAATATATTATGAATTTTAAGAAACTTGATCATGAGCATGTTGCACAAGCTTGGGAGAGGATGAAATTAATGATACGTAATTGCCCTACACATGGATTGAATTTATGGATGATTATACAAATTTTTTATGCCGGATTGAATTTTGCTTCTAGAAATCTTTTAGATTCGGCCGCGGGAGGCACTTTTATGGAAATCACTTTAGGAGAAGCTACCAAACTCCTAGATAATATTATGGTTAATTATTCTCAATGGCACAGTGAAAGATCTACTAGTAAAAAGTGCATGCAATCAAAGAGATTAATGTTTTGAGTGGAAGGATGGATGAACTTATGAAACTGTTTGCGAATAAGAGTGCTCCTACTGATCCTAATGATATGCCTTTGTCTACTTTGATTGATAATAATAATGAATCTATGGATGTGAATTTTGTTGGTAGGAACAATTTTGGTAATAACGCGTATAGAGGTAATTTTAATTCTAGGCCGTTTCCTAGTAATTCCTCTAATAATTATGGTAATTCCTACAACAATTCTCATGGAAATTATAATAAGATGCCCTCTTATTTTGAATCTAGTATTAAAGAATTTATTACTTTGCAAAAGAGTTTCAATGCTTTGATTGAAGAAAAGTTGCTTAAGATTGATGAGTTGGCTAGGAACGTGGATATAATTTCTCTTGATGTTGATTCTTTGAAACTTATATATATTCAACCTAAGCATGATATCAATGAGTCTCTCAAAGCCATGAGAATTTCCATTGATGAGTGCAAAGAAAGAACCGCTAGGACGCGTGCTAAGAAAGATTGCTTTGTGAAAGCGTGTTCTTCTAGTTTTCATGATAATAAGGATGAAGATCTAAAAGTGATTGATGTGTCCCCTATTAAATCTTTGTTTTGTAATATGAATCTTGATAATGATGGGGCTGGATATGAGTCAACTTTAGTTAGAAGGCGTCCCAAAAATTCGGAGTTTTTAGATCTTGATGCAAAAATTGTTAAAAGTGGGATTGAAGAGGTCAAAACTTTAGATAGAAATGAACCCACCATCTTGGATTTAAAGGAATTTAATTATGATAATTTCTCTTTGATAGATTGTATTTCCTTGTTGCAATCCATGCTAAATTCTCCTCATGCTTATAGTCAAAATAAAGCTTTTACTAAACATATCGTTGATGCTTTGATGCAATCTTATGAAGAAAAACTTGAGTTGGAAGTTTCTATCCCTAGAACACTTTATGATGAGTGGGAACCTACAATTAAAATTAAAATTAAATATCATGAATGCTATGCTTTGTGTGACTTGGGTGCTAGTGTTTCCACAATCCCAAAAACTTAGTGTGATTTGCTAGGTTTCCGTGAATTTGATGATTGTTCTTTAAACTTGCACCTTGCGGATTCCACTATTAAGAAACCTATGGGAAATATTAATGATGTTATTATTGTTGCAAATATGAATTATGTGCCCATAGATTTCATTGTTCTTGATATAGATTGCAATCCTTCATGTCCTATTATTCTTGGTAGACCTTTCCTTAGAACGATTGGTGCAACTATTGATATGAAGGAAGGGAATATTAAATTCCAATTTCCATTAAGGAAAGGCATGGAACACTTCCCTAGAAACAAATTTAAATTACCATATGAATCTATTATGAGAGCCACTTATGGATTGCCTACCAAAGATGGCAATACCTAGATCTATCTTCGCTTTTATGCCTAGCTAAGGGCGTTAAACGATAGCACTTGTTGGGAGGCAACCCAATTTTGTTTTTATTCCTTGATTTTTGATCCTGTTTAGTAATAAATAATTTATATAGCCTCTGTTTTGGTTGTGTTTTTTTGTGTTTAATTAGTATTTGTGCCAAGTAGAAGCGTTGGGAAGACTTGGGGAAAGTCTTTTTAATCTTGCTGTAAAAAATAGAAACTTTAGCGCTCACGAGAATTGCTGCCATTTTTTATTGGAGAGTGCTATTTAGTTAACTATTTTTGAATATGATTAATAGATAAATTACTCACGTCCAGAAATTTATTTTAGAATTTTTGTGGTTCCAGAAGTTTGCATTAGTTACAGATTACTACAGACTGTTCTATTTTTGACAGATTCTGTTTTTCGTGTGTTGTTTGCTTATTTTGATGAATCTATGGCTAGTAAAAGAGTTTATAAACCATATATAAGTTGTAATACAGTAGGTTTAACACCAATATAAATAAAGAACGAGTTCATTATAGTACCTTGAAGTGGTTTTTTGTTTTATTTCGCTAACGGAGCTCACGAGATTTTTCTGTTAAGTTTTATGTTGTGAAGTTTTCAAGTTTTGGGTAAAGATTTGATGGATTATGGAACAAGGAGTGGCAAGAGCCTAAGATTGGGGATGCCCATGGCACCCCAAGGTAAAATACAAGGACACCAAAAAGCCTAAGCTTGGGGATGCCCCGGAAGGCATCCCCTCTTTTGTCTTCGTTTATCGGTAACTTTACTTGGAGCTATATTTTTATTCGCCACATGATATGTGTTTTGCTTGGAGCGTCTTGTATGATTTGAGTCTTTTCCTTTTAGTTTACCACAATCATCCTTGCTGTACACACCTTTTGACAGAGACACACATGAATTAGAATATATTAGAATACTCTATGTGCTTCACTTATATCTTTTGAGCTATATAGTTTTTGCTCTAGTGCTTCACTTATATATTTTAGAGCACGGCGGTGGTTCTATTTTATAGAAATAATTGATCTATCATGCTTCACTTATATTATTTTGAGATTCCTTTAGAACAACATGGCAATTTTCTTTTAGGCATAATAAAAACTTTCATACAAGTGCATTGAATACTAAGAAAAGTTTGATACTTGATGATTGTTTTGAGATATGGAGATGGTGATATTAGAGTCATGCTAGTTGAGTAGTTGTGAATTTGAGAAATACCTGTGTTGAATTTTGTGATTCCCGTAGCATGCACGTATGGTGAACCATTATGTGATGAAGTCGGAGCATGATTTATTTATTGATTGCCTTTCTTATGAGTGGCGGTCGGGGACGAGCGATGGTATTTTCCTACCAATCTATCCCCCTAGGAGCATGCTCGTAGTACTTTGTTTTGATAACTAATATATTTTTGCAATAAGTATGTGAGTTCTTTATGACTAATGTTGAGTCAATGGATTATACGCACCCTCACCCTTCCACATTTGCTAGCCTCTCTAGTACCGCGCAACTTTCGCCGGTACCATAAACCCACCATATACCTTCCTCAAAACAGCCACCATACCTACCTATTATGGCATTTCCATAGTCATTCCGAGATATATTGCCATGCAACTTTCCACCATTCCGTTATTATGACATGCTTCATCATTGTCATATTGCTTTGCATGATCATGTAGTTGACATCGTATTTGTGGCAAAGCCACCATTCATAATTCTTTCATACATGTCACTATTGATTCATTGCATATCCCGGTACACCGCCGGAGGCATTCACATAGAGTCATATTTTGTTCTAAGTATCGAGTTGTAATTCTTGAGTTGTAAGAAAATAAAAGTGTGATGATCATCATTAGAGCATTGTCCCATGTGAGGAAAGATTGATGGAGACTATGATTCCCCCACAAGTCGGGATGAGACTCCGGACGAAAAAAAGAGGCCAAAAAGAAAAAAAAAGAAGGCCCAAATAAATAAAAAAATGAGAGAAAAAGAGAGAAGGGTGTAGCGACCTGACCCGAATGGATCAAGTCTCTGTGCTTAAGTGTCATCCCTGGATCAGTATGCTGACACACACAGTACTCAAGGATTTATAACAGAGGTAAATCACATGTATAAGTAACGTAAAGTACTATTACCTCAATCCAAAATAGCAGAAGTAACAACAAGGTTGTGGATTCCCATCAACACCAACGGCAAAGTTGAGTGTATAAATCATAACCCTAACATATCACTTACTCGTCGTAAGAAATCCTGCAACATGAGACGTTGCAGCCACAAAGGGTCAGTACATTGAATGTACTGACAAATTCACACCATAGAGAAATGATGAACAATGGCTATCACTACATGCATATTTGGCTGGTGGAAAGGCTCTAGGGTTATAAGGTTTTTGCGAAAAGCCAATTTTTCCCTACTGCAAAGGAATAAATTTTATTTAACTATCATGGTGGTTGTTAAACATTGAGAATGGTTGACAGCATTCTCAATCCCAATTAAGCATCATCATTAAAACCCAACAATATTCATTTAAAGTAACGTGATGAGATTCACATGATAATCCAGGTACTAGATACTCAAGACGTCCATAATCGGGGACACGGCTAATCATGATTAGTTTGTACACTCTGCAGAGGTTTGCGCACTTTTCCCCACAAGACTCGATCGCCTTCGTTTGGTTTCTGCACTACATGGTGTTTGAGAAGACGGATGACCGAGACATAGTCTTTCAGAAGTGCTAGCACCTTACGATGGATAGACCGTTACACCTACTTTCCCTACATCTGCTAGTCTACCCTGTAAGAGTTCGCGCGACTTAATCAACTATGCTAGAGCCCATAATAGCTTGTGGCTGCACACGGAAGTTTCTAGTATGAAAAATCTCATGATCCCTTTGGGCCTGGGTGGCGGTCCATAAAAAAACAGGCAATCCTGGTCTACCCAGGTGCCTAGACAGGCAATCCTGGAATACCCAGGTACCTCAATCCACCCAGATGTGTGTTTAAGTTGCCACCTTAAGTAAACCATTAATTAACAATCCCACATCTGTCATGAATACTCTCAAAACCCAATCCACGTCTACGAGCATAGCATGACACTATAAGCATAACGTAATAGTAACTCCCAAAGGTTTGATAATAAACAGGTAATAGGTACTACCTCAACTACTTCCCAATACCCACATGTTATCAATCCTACTCATGCAATGTTTGAGGGTTGAGAATAATGCATAAAAACTGGGTATGAAAAGGGATATGATCAAAGTGTGAACTTGCCTGCAATGTTGATGAAGATGATTCGCACTCAAAAATCTTGATAGCTCTACTCGTCACACTCCGGTCAATCTATCGTAATCAAGCAATAATAATCACACATAAGCAATCACTCAAAAGACCAGAAAGATCGAAGAAGTCGATTCGGAAAACATCAAAACCAAGCAAATAGCTCTTGCAACATAAAACAATTTCTAACAGTACCAAACTCATGTGAATTTGGCCTTATCAGAAAGTTTAGGTCAAGAGCTTCGATTTGCAAAAGGATCAACTCAAACAGAGCTACAAAACTCAAGTTATGATCAAACAAAGTTTGAATTCAAATCTGGTCTAATTCAAATTTTAAACTTTTCAAAAACATGTTTAAGTTGTTTTACTAGATAGAGGGGAGCATAACGAAGAAGTGGGCGTTGGTTTCGTTGGATTTGGACAAACGAGTAAAGAGTTGTGATCGATTGAAGTACATGGACTAATCTGTGAAGAAAATTATCATGAATAGGTCCCTGGCCGAAAACTAAAATAAAAAGAAAAATCCTATCGAGCGGACGCTCGCTAACAGAACCTATCTGACGAATCTATTCACTGAAAAACATAAACGAACGAACGAACTCTAAATAAGTAAAACAAAACAAAACGGTTTTAAGTCAAAAACCAAAACTAAAACTACTAAAAGAAAACCGGGCGGTTCCTACCGGTTCAGCCGGTCAGCGGTGGATCGAACCGGCGTCGGCGGTCAACTCCGGCGGCAGTGAGGCGAGGTGGCATGGCGGTTCCGGCGAGCGCGGTGAGGCAGGGCGGCGCGGGGCGGCGGCGGCGATGCGCGGGCAAGGGGTGCGGCGGCGCGGGTGGTGGCGCGGCGAGGCGCTGCAGCGGCGGCGGTGGAACTGCGGCGGCGTCGCGAGATGCGGGCGAGGCGAGGCGGCGCGAGCGGCGAGGAGGAGAGGGCCTGGGGCCTCGGCCTTTTAAAGGGCCAGGAGCTGCAGCTTCCTTGGGGAAAGGGACGGCCGGCGGCGTGGCTCGCTCGGACTCCGGCGAGTCCGGGTGGAGCACGGGAGGAGGAAGGCGGCGGCGGGATCTTGGGCCTAGGCTGGCTCGGGGCGGGCCGGCCCAGTTGACACGCGGTTGATTTTTTTCTTTTTTTTAAACATTTTCCACACAAACCAAAATAAAAACAAAAGGAAATAAAAAATATTATATAGGCATATAATATACCAAAATTTGCAGAAAAAGATTTTCTACACCATGGACATTTTTAATATGCCAAATAAAATCCTCACAAAATCAGATAAATCAAAGAGTGCTACTGGTCTATTAAAATCCAACAAAAATCATTTAAAAAAATACCAAAATGATTTCAAATTAATTTTTCTCCAATTTTCTAATGTAGGGAATCATGTTACCCTATTTTCCATATATTTTATTTTTGGAGAAAAATAATTTGAATAAAACTCAAATAACTCCAAATTGAAAATAAATTCAAAAAGGACTTTAAATGTGATCTTTGAAACTCCCAACTCATATTTCATAATTTGAAGAAGTCATTTTATCTTCTCTCGTGAAAATCATTGAGTTGCATAAAGTTTCTGAATTGGAAAATATTTCCCAATGGAATTCAAATATTTTTCAAACACCCTTTTCATTTATTTAAATGGAAGAAGTCATGTCATCTTCTCTCTAGGGTTTTGTATTTGAAAAGAATTTGAATTCACGAAGATCATAAATGAAAAAAATGAAAGTTTGGGAAAGTCCTTTTATTCCCTCTCATCTTTCAAAAAGTTCAAATTCACTCACTTTCAGTCAATCAATCAAACAATCAATCAAATCTATCTATTTAATATAACATTCCAAAATTTAGAATTTTGGGATGTTACAAAGGGACAATGTTACTATCCTTTTTCCACACTTGTGCTTCAAAGTAGCATCATGATCTTCATGATAGAGAGTCTCCTATGTTGTCACCTTCATAAACTAGTGGGAATTTTACATTATAGAACTTGGCTTGTATATTCCAATGATGGGCTTCCTCAAATTGCCCTAGGTCTTTGTGAGCAAGCAAGTTTGGATGCACACCCACTTAGTTTCTTTTGTTGAGCTTTCATACACTTATAGCTCTAGTGCATCCGTTGCATGGCAATCCCTACTCACTCACATTGATATCTATTAATGGGCATCTCCATAGACCGTTAATACGCCTAGTTGATGTGAGACTATCTTCTCCTTTTTAGTCTTCTCCCCAACCACCATTCTATTCCACCATAGTGCTATATCCATGGCTCACGCTCATATATTGCGTGAAGATTGAAAAAGTTTGAGAACATCAAAAGTATGAAACAATTGCTTGGCTTGTCATCGGGGTTGTGCATGATTTAGTATTTTGTGTGATGAAGATAGAGCATAGCCAGACTACATGATTTTGTAGGGATAACTTTCTTTGGCCATGTTATTTTGAGAAGACATGATTGCTTAGTTAGTATGCTTGAAGTATTATTATTTATGTCAATATTAAACATTTATCTTGAATATTTCTGATCTGAACATTCATGCCACAATAAAGAAAAATTACATTGAGAAATATGTTAGGAAGCATTCCACATCAAAAATTCTGTTTTTTATCATTTACCTACTCGAGGACGAGCAGGAATTAAGCTTGGGGATGCTTGATACGTCTCCAACATATCTATAATTTTGATTGCTCCATGCTATTATATTATCTATTTTGGATGTTAATGGGCTTATTTTTTACACTTTTATACTATTTTTGGGACTAACCTATTAACCGGAGGCCCAGCCCAAATTGCTGTTTTTTGCCTATTTTAGAGCTTCGTCGGAAAGGAATATCAAACGGAGTCCAAACTGAATGAAACCTTCGGGAACGTGATTTTTGGAACAAACGTGATCCATGAGACTTGGAGTGGACGTCAAGAACCAATCATGGAGGCCACGAGGCAGGGGGGCGCGCCCTCCACCCTTGTGGGCCCCTCGTTGCTCCACCGACCTACTTCTTCCTCCTATATATATATATCCACATACCCCGCAAACATCCAGGAGCACCACGGAAACCTAATTCTACCGCCGCAACCTTCTGTACCCAAGAGATCCCATCTTGGGGCCTTTTCCGGAGCTCCGCCGGAGGGGGCATCGATCACGGAGGGCCTCTACATCAAATCCATGGCCCCTCCGATGATGTGTGAGTAGTTTATTTCAGACCTTCGGGTCCATGGCTAGTAGCTAGATGGCTTCTTCTCTCTCTTTGGATCTCAATACAAAGTTCTCCTCGATTCTCTTGAAGATCTATTCGATGTAATCTTCTTTTGCGGTGTGTTTGTCGAGATCCAATGAATTGTGGGTTTATGATCAAGTTTATCTATGAACAATATTTGAATATTCTCTGAATTCTTTTATGTATGATTGGTTTATCTTTGCAAGTCTCTTCGAATTATCAGTTTGGTTTGGCCTACTAGATTGATCTTTCTTGCAATGGGAGAAGTGCTTAGCTTTGGGTTCAATCTTGCGGTGCTCGATCCCAATGACAAAAAGGGAACCAACAGTATTGTATTGTTGCCATCGAGGATAAAAAGATGGGGTTTACATCATATTGCATGAGTTTATCCCTCTACATCATGTCATCTTGCTTAAGGCGTTACTCTGTTCTTATGAACTTAATACTCTAGATGCATGCTGGATAGCGGTCGATGTGTGGAGTAATAGTAGTAGATGCAGAATTGTTTTGGTCTACTTGTCTCGGACGTGATGCCTATATACATGATCATGCCTAGATATTCTCATAATTATTCGCTTTTCTATCAATTGCTCGACAGTAATTTGTTTACCCACCGTAATACATATGCTCTTGAGAGAAGCCACTAGTGAAACCTATGGCCCCCGGGTCTATTTTCCATCATACAAGTTTCCAATCTACTTTATTTTGCAATCTTTACTTTCAATCTATATCATAAAAATACCAAACATATTTATCTTACTATTATTATCTCTATCAGATCTCACTATTACAAGTGGCCGTGAAGGGATTGACAACCCCTTTATCGCGTTGGTTGCGAGGTTCTTATTTGTTTGTGTAGGTACGAGGTGACTCGCGCATAGTCTCCTACTGGATTGATACCTTGGTTCTCAAAAACTGAGGGAAATACTTATGCTGCTTTACTGCATCACCCTTTCCTCTTCAAGGGAAAACGAACACAATGCTCAATAGGTAGCAACTAGCTAGAGAGCGACAACAATCATGAACATGCATTAAAATTAATCAACACTGAATGCAAGCATGAGTAGGATATAATTCACCATGAACATAAATATCGTGGAGGCTATGTTGATTTTGTTTCAACTACATGCGTGAACATGTGCCAAGTCAAGCCACTCGAATCGTCCAAAGGTGGATACCACCCTATCATACCACATCACAACCATTTTAATAACATGTTGGCACGCAAGGTAAACCATTATAAACTCCTAGCAAATTAATCATGGCATGGGCAATTATAATCTCTAATTGTCATTGCAAACATGTTTCATTCATAATAGGCTGAATAAGGAACGATGAACTAATCATATTTACAAAAACAAGAGAGGTCGAGTTCATACCAGCTTTTCTCATCTCAATCAGTTCATCATATATCGTCATTATTGCCTTTCACTTGCACAACCGAACGGTGTGGATAATAATAATAGTGCACGTGCATTGGTCTAAGCTGGAATCTGCAAGCATTCAATGCAAGGGAGAAGACAAGGTAATATGGGCTCTTGGTTAGATCAACAATAATGCATAAAAGAGCCACTCAACAATTTCATCGTGGTCTTCTCCTCTCGACCCCCCAAAGAAAAGAAGCAAAACTATTTACACGGGAAAGCTCCCAACAAGCAAAAGAAGAACGAGAAATCTTTTTGGGTTTTCTTTTTAACTACTACTACTACAAGCATGGAAATTAAACTAGCTAAAATCTAGAACTAATATTTTTTGGTTTTTCTTAAGGTTTTTCAAACACACAAGAAGAAAGCTTAAAAAGAAAATAAACTAGCATGGATTATACAATTGAAAAGTATGAGCACCGACAACTAGCATGAGTGTGTGAACATGAATGTAATGTCGGTGAGAAATACGTACTCCCCCAAGCTTAGGCTTTTGGCCTAAGTTGGTCTATGCCCATGGATCAAAGTTGTAGCTGGGGTCGTACTGAGATGCAGCGGCAATTGCCTCATGAGCTGCAGCTTGGAGGCAAGCTGCCTCCATCCTCCTCTCGTACTCGTTCGCCTCCTCCCTGGTTATAACATATCTCCCTTTTGTCTGAAAGTCAAAGAAAGCAGGAGCAGGGAGAGCAACATGGACGGTGCATCGTTTGTCAAAGATTAGTTGGTACTGGAGGAACTGATTGTTCCTCTCAACAAACTGATGATGAACCATAGCATTATAATCTGGATAAGCAGGAGGCAACTCAATATCATCCCCACATATGGGTATACCAAGAAAGTTAGCTACACGAGTTGCATAAATTCCACCAAACAAATCTCCAGTTAAACCATTAAGGTGCAACCTACGTGCGGCAATAGCCCCCAAGTTGTATTGTTTATTTCCTAATACAACACTCTTGAGAACACTAAGATCAGGAACACACATGTGACATGCCTCATCCTTACTGTTAATGCATCTACCCATGAAGAGAGCAAAATAATGTATGGCAGGAAAATGAATGCTCCCTATGGTAGCTTGTATTATTTATCTAGATTCCCCACAGTGATACTAGCAAGAAATTCTTTAAATTTAGATTTGCGAGGTTCACTAGCACTATCCCACTGCGGGAGTTTACAAGCAGTATTAAAATCTTCTAAGTCCATCGTATAATATTTATCATAAATATCAAATAGGACATTGTGAGAATTGCGCGAGGATGTAAATTTAAACCTTCTCACAAATGAATCAGTTAAATAGAGGTATTACCGGCACTTATCTGGCTTGTAGCTCTCAAGATCAGTGTTACGCACATATGCGTCAAATTCTTCCTTAATGCCTTCCTGGACCATGAAATCCTCTGACGGCCATTCACAAGGCCGCACTTGAGCCTCCCTAGGTAGTTCATTGTCCGGCTCGCGTACTGCGGGCCTTGCTTCCTTGAGTAACCACCTTGGCACATTTTCCTAAACATATTTCTTCCTCTGAAAAATTTCTAAAATTTTTAGTGACTCCAAATAAAAGTGAACCAAACTCAACAAAATTGATAGCAACTACTCCTACAAGTGCCCAGAGGCCATATCATGCATTAAAACTACTTTTGACCACATAAATTTGACATGCAAGCTCAAGAATAGGGTCCCCTAAGCAGCAAAAATTTGCAATAAATAATGCACTAGAACAAAAACTAATTGGACCATTGGAGGAGTCACATACCGAAGAACAATCCCCCAAAGCAGTTTCGCGAATGGAGCTTTGAGCAAGGAGATTGAAAATGGCAGCAAGATGAGCTAGAACACGGGTTTGAGCTGGTGGATGATTTTTTCTGGAGGAATACAAAGTGTGTGGGTGCAAGAATAAGTGAAGGGGACCCACATGGGGTCCACGAGGCAGGGGGCGCGCCCTCCACCCTCGTGGGCACATGGTGGGTCCCCCTGGTGTGTTCTCAGTGCCAATAATTGTTAAATATTCTAGAAAAAAATCATATTTCATTTTCAGGGCATTTGGAGAACTTTTATTTTCGGGGTATTTTTTATTGCAAGGATAATTCAGAAAACAGACAAAAAAATACTAATTTTGCTTTATTTAAACTAAATAACAGAAAGTAAAAATAGGGTACAGAGAGTTGTGCTTTCTAACTTCATCCATCTCATGCTCATCTAAAGGAATCCACTAACAAGGTTGATCAAGTCTTGTTAACAAACTCATTCCGAATTGCATAAAACCGGAGAAATTTCGAATAACACTAGGTTACCTCAACTGGGATATGCACATCCCCAACAATAAGAATATCATATTTCTTCTTGGCAGTAGGAAGAGGAAATTCAAAACCTCCAATAGTAATTGTTGAGATTTTTCCAATAGAATTGATACTATGGACTTGAGGTTGTTTCCTCGGAAAGTGTACCGTATGCTCATTACCATTAACATGAAAAGTGGAATTGCCTTTGTTGCAATCAATAACAGCCCCTGCAGTATTCAAAAAGGGTCTACCAAGGATAATCAACATACTATCGTCCTCGGGAATATCAAGAATAACAAAGTCCGTTAAAATAGTAATGTTTGCAACCACAACAGGCACATCCTCACAAATACCGACAGGTATAGTAGTTGATTTATCAGCCATTTGCAAAGATATTTCAGTAGGTGTCAACTTATTCAATTCAAGTCTACAATATAAAGAGAGAGGCATAACACTAACATCGGCTCCAAGATCACATAAAGCAGTTTTAACATAGTTTCTTTTAATGGAGCATGGTATAGTTGGTACTCCTGGATCTCCAAGTTTCTTTGGTATTCCACCCTTAAAAGTATAATTAGCAAGCATGGTGGAAATTTCAGCTTCCGATATCTTTGTTTTATTAGTAACAATATCCTTCATGTACTTAGCATAAGGATTCATTTTAAGCATATCAGTCAAACACATACGCAAAAAGATAGGTCTAATCATTTCAGCAAAGCGCTCAAAATCCTCATCATCCTTTTCTTGGATGGTTTAGGAGGAAAAGGCATGGGTTTCTAAACCCATGGTTCTCTTTCTTTACAGTGCTTCCTAGCAACAATGTCTCTCTTATCATAACGTTGATTCTTTGATTGTGGGTTATCAAGATCAACAACAGGTTCAATCTCTACATCATTGTTATTGCTAGGTTGAGCATCAACATGAACATCATCATTCACATTATCACTAGGTTCATGTTCATTACCAGATTGTGTTTCAACATCAGAAATAGAAATATCATTGGGATTCTCAGGTGTGTCAACAATAGGTTCACTAGAAGCATGCAAGGTCCTATCATTTTCTTCTTCTTCTTCTTCTTCTTCTTCTTCTTCTTAGAAGAACTAGATGCATCAACATTAGTTCTCTGAGAATCTTGCTCTATTCTCTTAGGATGGCCCTCAGGATACAAAGGTTCCTGAGTCCCCCTCTAGTCATAACTCTAACAGCATTATCATTTTTATTATTATTTAATTCATTGAGCAAATCATTCTGAGCCTTAAGTACTTGTTCTACTTGAGTGGTAACCATAGAAGCATGTTTACTAATAAGTTTAAGTTCACCTTTAACTCTACACATATAATCACTCAAGTGTTCAACCATATCAGCATTGCGTTTCAATTGTCTACCAACATAAGCATTGGAGTTTTCTTGTTTAACAATAAAATTATCAAACTCATCTAAACATCGGCTAGCAGACTTATAATGAGGAATATCACCTTCATCAAATCTAGAGAGAATATACCTTTATTACCTGTGTGTAACATCCCAAATTTTCAATTTGGAATGTTATACATTAGATCATCATTGCATATCATAGTTTATTGCATTTTGGTTGATCCTGGAAATTCTACGCAACTCAAGGACCTTCGGAGAGAGTTGGGGATTTTGTTATTTTCATATTTGAGTTTTCTCAAATTTTGAAAATAGGATCATTTGATTTTATTTATTTTATCTTCAGTTATTTCTATCATAAAAATATGAGAGAGGGAATAAAATGACTTTCCCAAAAATAAAGAAATATTGAGGATTTAATAATAAAATCAAATAAGATTTTATTTTGTTTTTATTTGCTATTTTATTTGAATTTAACAAAAATGTGCATTTTCCAAAATTGCATTTAGGCTCCAAATAAATGTTCATCCTGTGCGGCTTGATTTTAGAAGCCGGGTAAAATTTATTTCGGGATTTTTGGAGTCCGTTTAGTATTTCTTTTGTCTATTTTCCTGCGTGTAATTATTTAAAAAAAAAACGAACCGACTACGGGCCGGGATCGGCCAGGACTCCTCTGGCCGGGGCCCTTTAAATAGAGCCACCCCAGGAAACCCTAGCCCGTGCCCCAAGCCGCCGCCGCCGATGCCGGACCCGCCCGCCGAGGTTGACCCCGCCGCCATTTTTTTAGAAAAAACCGTTCGGTTTTTCCGCCGGTTTTTCATCGGTTTTTTTAGATCTGTTTTTTTATTAGATCGTTTTTTCCGGTTTAGGTTAATTAGCGAGCGTTCGCTCGTTCGTTCGTTTTAACGAACACGTTCATTGTTTAGTTCCAGATAACGAACGTTCATTCGTTAATCTGTTCGTCGTTTTTCTTTTTCTCGGATTTTTCCACGATTTTTCTGATCGCGATTTCTGATCCGATTTTCGTTCTAGTATAACTTTTCGCTCGTTTGTCGGAATCAGGCGATTCAAGCGCCTGGAGTTTCGTCTTGAAACCCTCTTTCCGTTTAATCAACTCAAACAAGTTTTTGCCTCTATAAAATTTTGACCTAGATCCAGATTAGTAATCGAAGCTTGTTTCCTTTGCCGTTTAACTTTTGTTGCTTCGTTCGATTTGATTCTTTTTGCAAACCGGAGTTCTTAAGTTGAACTATCTGGTTAGATCTCTTATTTGAGTTTTACCTGTGCATTAGATGAGTACTTATTGTATGCTTGTTTGTTTGCCATAGAGTACCTGGAGTGCGCCGCTTGCTACTTCGAATCCCTAGGTTTCACGGATCATCAGCAAGGCAAGTAACACTTTGATCATACCTCCTACTACCCAGTTTTTATTGCATTAGATCAATCCTCAAACATTGCATGATTAGGATCTAATTAAATTGTGGGTTTTGGGAAGTAGATGAGGTAGTACCTATTTACCTGTTTTATTATCAAACCTTTGGGAGTTATTTCTACGTTTTCTTATTTCCATGCTATGCTAGTAGACGTGGATTGGGTGAGTGTATTCATGACAGATGTGAGATTGTTAAATTAATGGTTTATCTAAGGTGGCAACTTAAACACACATGTGGGTGGATTGAGGCACCTGGGTATTCCAGCGATTGCCTGTTTTTCTTTTGGACCGCCACCCAGGCTCAAAGGGATCATGAGATTATTCATACTCGAAACTTCCGTGTGCAGCCACACGCTACTATGGGTTCTAGCATAGTTGACTAAGTCATGCGAACTCTTACAGTGGTAGACTAGCAGATGTAGGGGATATAGGTTGGTACGGTCTACCCGTTCGTAAGGTGCTAGCGCTTCTGAAAGACTATGTCTCGGTCATCCATTTCTCAAACACCATGTAGTGCGAGAAATCTAATGGAGGAGATCGAGTCTTGTGGGGAAAAGTGCGCAAACCTCTACAGAGTGTATAAACTAATCATGGTTAGCCGTGTCCCCAGTTATGGACAATTTGAGTATCTAGTACTTGGATTATAATGTGAATCTCATCATGTTACTCTAATTAATTTTGTTGGGTTTTAATGATGATGCTTAATTGGGATTGAGAGGCTGTCTACACTCTCAATGTTTAACAACTACCATGATAGTTAAATAAAATTTATTCCTTTGTAGTAGGGAAAAATTGGCTTCATGCAAAACTGTAACCATAGAGCTTTCCACCAGCCAAATGTGCATACAGTATAGCCTTATTCTGTCATTGCTCTCTATGTGTTACTTTGCCAGCATATTCCATGTGCTGACCCGTTTCGGGCTGCAACGTCCATGTTGCAGACTTTTCAGACGACGAGTAAGGAGCCTTTAGGTCGTGGTTCTATACTCAGTGATGCCGTTGGAGTTGATTGACTCACTTATCTTTCAAGCCTTCCGCTGTTATCGTTATTAGATGGCCTTAAGCCATATTATTGTAATAAGTTCTCTTTTGAGACACTCGTTGTATTAAGTGTGTGATTGCTACTCTGTTAAAAATCCTTCAAGTACTATGCAGTGTCAGCATTACTGATCCAAGAATGACACTAGAGCACAGCAATTGGACCATTTGAGGTCTGGTCGCTACAAGATGGTATCAGAGCACACGCTGACTGTAGGACACGACCACTAAGCTAAAACCCTAGATCACTACTCACTCTTCTCATTTTTGACTACTCATCTTTTCTACTCTTTTAGGATGGCGGATGCAAGGAACAAGTTTACACAACCGGATGAAGATACACCCTTTGGACATCACTTGAAGGAAGTCACTAGATATCTGAACATTGGAGTACCAAGCTTCACCGGAACCTACAACGCCACTTTACCTGAAGAGGAGCACTGGATGATTCAAGTTCAAGTTCTAGGAAGGACGTTCATGCCAGTCACTGAGCCCATAGAGTTTTCCTTTGATGCACCAACCTGGAGTCTAGGAAAGAGCATGACAGCTCACATCACCATGGGACGTATTGGAGAAGTTTACCACAATGATCTTAAGGATACAATCTACTAGATTTGTGGGCGCTGAGATGAGCATTGGGAGATGATAAGCACCAAGAAGGATAGATCAATCGCAGCTTTTATCCAGGAGTTAAACCAACACATTCGATGTCAGGAGAACCAGATGTGCGCGAACATGATAGATCTGAAGAAGGCGAGGACAAGAATCACGGAACTGGAGGAAGAACTCAAGGCTACACATGAAGATTATGAGGAGGAAATCGAAGTACTAGTGGATAAGAATGCCGACCTAACAATGAAGATCAAAATATTTATGGGAGACCCTACACCAGTAGAAGAAGACGAAGAACACAAGGAGATTCGCCCGGAAGACTACATCATCATCAACGACACCGACTCGGATCCAGATGATAGCGATGATGACTATGTTGATGAAGCTGGGGCAGATATCATGGAGTCTGCAACCAAAGAATATTTCTAGTAGACCACTCCAATAGTAGTAGTAGTCCACCATGTAAATATAGTAGTCCGAGCACTTTTGCGATAGTTAGACCGATTGCATGCCCTTGTTTGATTGAATGAAGTGATATTGTTTGCATTTTCCTCATGTGCATATGGGTAGTGTTTTCTCTCTAGACCCCCCTCTATTCTTAAATCTCATCTTTTCTAAACCCATCAGATGCCTCCGAGACGTGACCCCGGATTTACCTTCCCACCTGAGCTCACTCAGTTGATCCAGCAGCAGAATACATTGATGCAGTTGCTAGTCCGGAATCAGAATCAGGGGAACAACAACAACAACCCACCATCACCACCACCTGTTGATCACTTAGCTCATTTTCTTAGACTGAATCCGCCGGTGTTTTCCAGTAGCACCAAGCCTATAGTAGCAGATGATTGGCTCCGTAAGACAGCAATGGAGTTGACCACGGCAGGATGCACAGATGCGGAAAAGGTGAAGTTTGCCGCACATCAGCTTGACGGACCCGCAACATCATGGTGGGAGAATTTCACATCCACTTTCCCTATTGACACTGTCACATGGGACCAGTTTCAGCAGGCTTTCCGTACTTCCCATGTTTCAGCAGGAGCTATGGCCATGAAGAAGCGTGAGTTTCACAACTTGCGCCAAGGAGGACGGACAGTTGGCCAATATGTGGATGACTTTAGTAAGCTAGCATGTTATGCCCTAGATGACATTGCTACAGATGCAGCTAAGCAGGAGAAGTTTCTAGAAGGATTGAATGATGAGTTAAGCATGCAGTTGATGGTAGAAACCTTCAACAACTACCAGGAGTTGGTAGATCGTGCTCTTATGATTGAAGGGAAGCAGCAGCAAATTGAGAACCGCAAGAGAAAGTATGGACAAGAGAAGTACAATTCTGGAGCTCAGCAGAAGCCGCGTTTTACCCCTAGGCCGGGAGGACCTTTTCAGCATACCCATAGAGGAGGAAGCTCGCACAATCATAATGGCTCCAAGAATGGTAATGGGAATGGAGGAAGCAACGGCCAGAACTGTACCAACCCATCAACCCCAGCCAAGAGAGACCTGAGCCAAGTCACTTGCTTTAAGTGCCAGAAGACGGACATTATGCCAATGAATGTCCTGAATCCCAGAATGGAAATGGCAATGGAAGCTCTGGGAAGAATCCAAACCCTCTCAATAGGGGACAGGTGAACCACGTTAACGTGGAGGAGGTTGAAGAGCAGCCAGATGCAGTAATAGGTAAGTTTTTGGTTAAGTCATTCACTGCACTCGTTCTTTTTGATACCGGTGCATCGCATTCATACATATCAAGGGGATTTGTGGATAAGTATAAACTGCCAACCCAAGCCCTTAGGTCACCCATGTTAGTAACCTCACCTGGAGCAGAGTATATGGCTAGTATATGGTGTGATCGGTTACCATTAAGGATCGGTAACTATGTATTTCCCTCGGACCTAATAGTATTGGAATCTCAAGGATTGGATGTGATATTAGGCATGGATTGGTTATCGAAGTATGAAGGGAACATTGAATGCGCCAGTAAATCTATTTTGCTTACAACGCCAGAAGGAATAAGGATCAAGTATGTATCCCGGCATGTGCCGAAAAGGACTCAAGTAAATTCCTTAACAGGAGTTGTGCAGGAGGAAGTACCAGTAGTGAAGGATTTCCCCTGACGTATTTCCAGAGGAGTTGCCAGGCATGCCACCGGATAGAGATATTGAGTTTTTGATTGAGCTTTTGCTAGGCACAGGGCCAATATCTAAGAGACCATACAGGATGCCCGCAAAGGATTTGGAAGAGATTAAGAAGCAGATTAAGGAGTTATTGGATAAAGGCTATATTCGCTCAAGTTCTTCACCTTGGGGATCGCCAGTACTTCTAGTGGAGAAAAATGATGGATCATTAAGAATGGTTGTTGATTATCAAGGATTGAATGAAGTAACCATCAAGAACAAGTGCCCACTACCGCTGATCAATGATCTGTTTGATCGATTGCAAGGAGCTAAGGTATTTTCCAAGATCGATCTGCGATCAGGATATCATCAGTTGAAGATTCGAGAACAGGATATACCTAAGACGGCTTTTACCACCAGGTATGGGCTGTACGAGTATACCGTTATGTCATTTGGGCTGACTAATGCACCTGCATATTTTATGAACATGATGAACAAAGTATTTATGGAGTTTTTGGATAAGTTCGTCATAGTGTTCATTGATGATATTCTAGTTTACTCGAAGAATGAAGAGGAGCATAAGGAGCATTTGCGTTTGGTACTTGAGAAGCTCATAGAACATCAGTTATATGCCAAGTTCAGCAAATGTGAATTTTGGTTGAAGGAAGTTGGATTCCTCGGACACGTTATATCCGGAGAAGGTATAGCAGTAGATCCCACCAAGGTTGATACTGTGACGAATTGGGAAGCACCAACAACAGTTGGAGAGATCCGGAGTTTTCTTGGACTCGCAGGATACTACCGGAGATTCATTGAAAATTTCTCGAAGATTGCGAAGCCTATGACGGAGTTGTTGAAGAAGGATACCAAGTTCAAATGGACTTAGGAATGTGAGGCCAGTTTCTAGGAGTTGAAGAAACGTTTGGTTACCTAGCCAGTGTTGATTCTGCTAGATCAGCGCAAAGATTACGAGGTGTATTGTGACGCTTCACGTCGAGGACTTGGAGCAGTGCTTATGCAGGAGGGAAGAGTTGTTTCATATGACTCACGATAGCTTAAGCCTCATGAGTTGAATTATGCCACACATGATTTGGAGTTAGCAGCCGTAGTGCATGCATTGAAGACTTGGAGACATTTTCTCATTGGAAACCATTGTGAAGTATACACGGATCACAAGAGTTTGAAGTATATTTTCACGTAGAAGGAGTTGAATCTCAGGCAAAGGAGATGGTTGGAACTCATCAAGGATTATGATATGAGATTGCATTATCATCCCGGAAAGGCTAACGTAGTAGCTGACGCATTGAGCCGTAAAAGCTACGCCAATACCCTAATGACGGGAGATTTACCAAGGGAGTTAGCCAAAAATCTTCGTGAGCTATGTTTGGAGATAGTTCCGAGAGGCTATGTAGCAGCATTGGAGATTCAGTCTACTTTGATGGGTAAGATCAGAGAAGCTCATAGGACTGACAAGGAGATTACTTCTATTAAGGAGAAAATGAGCAAAGCAAAAACTAAAGGATTTTGTGAGGATGAGCACGATACCTTGTGGTTTATGTGCCTAATGACCCGGAGATCAGGAAGTTAATTCTGCAAGAGGCCCATGATTCACCATATTCAATTCACCCAGGAAATACCAAGATGTATCTGGATTTGAAGGATACTTTCTGGTGGACCGAAATGAAGAAGGATATTGCGGAGTATGTAGCAGTTTGTGATGTATGTGAAAGAGTAAAGGCAGAGCATTAGAAGCCAGTGGGATTGCTACAGCCAATGCCAATACCCGAATGGAAGTGGGATAAGCTAGGCATGGATTTTTGTAGCGACCCGACCAGAATGGATCAAGTCTCTATGCTTAAGTGTCATCCCTGGATCGGTATGCTGACACACACAGTACTCGAGGATTTATAACAGAGGTAAATCACATGTAAAAAGTAACGTAAATACTATTACCTCAATCTAAATAGCGGAAGTAACAAGGTTGTGGATTCCCATCAACACCAACGGCAAAGTTGAGTGTAGAAATTGTAACCCTAACGTATCACTTACTCGTCGTAATATTCCTACAACATGAGACGTTGCAGCCACAAAGGGTCAGTACATTGAATGTACTGGCAAATTCACACCATAGAGAGAAATGATGAACAATGGCTATCACTACATGCATATTTGGCTGGTGGAAAAGCTCTATGGTTATAGTTTTTGCGAAAAGCCAATTTTTCCCTACTACAAAGAAATAAATTTTATTTAACTATCATGGTGGTTGTTGAACATTGAGAATGGTTGACAGCATTCTCAATCCCAATTAAATAACATCATTAAACCCAACAAACTTAATTTAAAGTAACGTGATGAGATCAACAGGATAATCCAAGTACCAGAGACTCAAGATGTCCATAACCAGGGACATGGCTAATCATGATTAGTTTGTACACTCTGCAGAGGTTTGCACACTTTTCCCCACAAGACCCGATCTCCTCCGTTGGATTTCCCGCACTAAAAGGTGTTTGAGAAACGGATGACCGAGACATAGTCTTTCAGAAGCGTTTGCACCTTACGATGGGTAGACCGTTCCACCTACAACCCCTACATCTGCTAGTCTACCACTGTAAGAGTTCACATGACTTAATCAACTATGCTAGAGCCCATAATAGCTTGTGGCTGCACACGGAAGTTTCTAGCATGAATAATCTTATGATCCCTTTGAGACTGGGTGGCAGACCGTAGGATGATCACACGGTATATCCCCGAGATCTCCTAGGACAACACTGGTATTTCCCCAGGTGTCCGGGCAAGTCCACTGGTATATCCCCAGGGTGCCCCTAGCAATCCACCCAGATGTGTATTAAAGTTGCCACCTTAAGTTGAACCATTAATTAACAATCTCACATCTGTCATGAAATACTCTCAAACCCAATCCATGTCTACGAGCATAGCATGGCAATGTAAGCATAACGTAATAGTAACTCCCAAGGTTTGAATGCAGGGCAATAGGTTCCTACCTCATCAACTACTTCCCAATACCCACATGTTATCAATCCTACTCATGCAATGTTTGAAGGTGAAACTAATGCATAAAAACTGGGTATGAAAGGGGATATGATCAAAGTGTGAACTTTCCTGCAATGTTGATGAAGATGATTTGCACTCAAAACTCTTGATAGATCTACTCGTCTCACTCCGGTCAATCTATCGTAAGCAAGCAATAGTAACCACACATAAGCAATCACTCAAAGATCAGAAAGATCGAAGAAGACAATTCGGAAAATAACAAAACCAAGCAAATAACTCTTGCAACATAAAACAATTTCTAACAGTACCAAAATTATATGAATTTGGCCATATCAGAAAGTTTAGGTCAAGAGCTTCGATTTGCAAAAGAATCAACTCAAACGGAGCTACGAAACTCAAGTTAAGATCAAATGAAGTTTGAATTCAAATCTGATCTAATTCAAATTTTTAAAATTTTCAAAAACATGTTTGAGTTGGATTACTGGATAGAGGGGATCATAACGAAGACGTGAGAATTGGTTTCGTTGGATTTGGACTAACGAGCAAAAAGCTACGGTGTTTCGAAGATTAGGGGCTATTCTGCAAATAAGTTATTCACAAACGGGTCCCTGGCCGAAATTAAAAAGAAAAGAAAAAACCTATCTAATGAACGTTCGCTACAGAGGCATATTCGAAGAAAACTATTCACTAAAGAGGCCTAACTGGTGAACGCTCGCAAAATAAACTAAACTAAATATATAAAACCGTTCTAAAAGAAAAACCGATCAAAAAAACCAAAGAAAAACCGGGGTAGGTTAACTTGGTTTATACCGGTTCAAGGAAAAAGTCCGGCGGCGGCGGCGGTTAACTCCGGCGGGCAACATGGCAAGTCGGCGGCTCCGGCGAAGTGATGCGGCAGCGGCGGCGACACTGCAAGGCGGCGGAGCTTGCAGCGGCGGCGGCGGCGTCAGCGGCGCGGCAGCGGGCGAAGGTGCGGTGGCGGTGCGAGGCGAGAGGCGGCGGGGCTGCGGTGCGGCAATGGCGGCATGGCAGCGCAGTGCGGCGATGCGGGGAGGAGCGGGGTCGAGGGCGCGGCGTTGGGGGCCCGGTGCTCCGCTATTTAAGGAGGGAGAGGAGGCGCAAGGCGTGGGGGAGGGGCAAGGGCGGCACGGAGTCCGGCCATGGGACGGCGGCGGCGCGTGCCCAAGCGGGTCTCCCGCTCAGGAGGAGGGAGGCGGTGCGGCTGGGTTGGGCCGTGGCCTGGCTTCGGCTGGGCCGGCCCAGTCGGTGAGGGAAAACCCTTTTTTTAAAACACATTTTTTCAGGGAACTAAAATAATAAAAACAAAATAACTAAAAATATTACATAGGCATATATTATATCAAAATTTTCAGAAAAAGAATATCTACAACATGGACATTTTTGTAATGCCAAATAAAATCCGCAGAAATTTAGATAAATCAAAGAGTGCTACTGGTCTAATAAAATCCAATAAAAAACTCATTTTAAAAAAACCAAAATGATTTCAAATTTATTTCTCTCCAATTTTCTGTTGTAGGGAATCATGTTACCCTAATTTCCATATATTTTATTTTTGGAGAAAAATAATTTGAATAAAACTCAAATAACTCCAAATTGAAAATAAATTCAAAAGAACTTTGAATTTAATTCTTTGAAACTCCCAACTCATATTTCATATAATTTGAAGAAGTCATTTTATCTTCGCTCTTGAAAATCATTGAGTTGCATAAAGTTTCTGGATTGGAAATATTTCCAAATAAAATTCAAATCTTTTCAAACCCCCTTTTCATTTAAATAAATGGAAGAAGTCATGTCATCTTCTCTCCAGGGTTTTGTGGTGAAAATAATTTGAATTCACGAGGAGCAAGATGAAAGTTTGGGAAAGTCCTTTTATTCCCTCTCATTTAACTTTCAAAAAGTTTCGAATTTCACTCACTTTCAGTCAATCAATCAAACAGTCAATCAAATCTATCTATTCAATATAACATTCCAAAATTTAGAATTTTGGGATGTTACAATTTTATCACGGGATTGCCCAGTACTCGTTCAGGCTATGACTCGATTTGGGTAGTAGTCGATCGTTTGACAAAGGTAGCTCATTTCATCCCAGAGAAGACTACTTACAGCAGTGCCAAATTGGCTAAGATATACATGACCAGGATCGTATGTCTGCATGGAGTTCCAAGGAGCATTGTATCAGACAGAGGGACCCAGTTTACGTCAAAGTTCTGGAATCAGTTGCACGAAACTTTGGGTACCAGGCTAGAGTTCAGTACAGCTTTCCATCCGCAGACAGATGGACAGACCGAGAGAGTCAATCAGATTTTGGAGGATATGTTGAGAGCTTGTGCGCTAGATTATGGATCCAACTGGGACGACAATTTGCCGTACGCAGAGTTCTCTTACAACAACAGTTATCAATCCAGTTTGAAGATGGCCCCTTTCGAAGCCTTGTACGGAAGGAGGTGCAGAACCCCATTGTCGTGGGATGAAGTTGGAGAGCGCCAGTTGTTTGGACCGGATCTGATTAAGGAGTATGAACAGAAGGTGAAATTGATTCGCGATAGGCTCAAGGTAGCCCAGTCCAGGCAGAAGAGCTACACAGATTCTAAACGCAAGGAGACAGTTTACGAAGTCGGAGACCAATTTTATCTTCGAGTATCTCCACTTCGAGGAGTTAAGCGCTTGGAAGTTAAGGGAAAGTTAGCACCACGTTTTGTAGGACCATACAAGGTTTTGGAGCGTATGGGAGAAGTAGCCTACAAGTTGGAATTGCCCGAAGGATTGTCAGGAGTTCACATCGTGTTCCACATTTCCCAGTTGAAGAAGTGCCACACAGAGATGGCTGATATACCGCTGAGAGATACAGTGCCGCTGGAAGCAATTCAGTTGGACAGTGATTTGACCTATGAGGAGAAACCAGTCAAGATTCTTGAGTATGCCAGCCGAGTCACCCGCAGCAAGGTCATCAAGTTTTGCAAAGTTTAGTGGAGCCACCACACGGAGGATGAAGCCACCTGGGAGCGAGAGGAAGATTTGCTGAAGGACCACCCTCACCTATTTTCTAGACAACCCGAATCTCGAGGGCGAGATTCATCTTAAGGGGGGTAGGTTTGTAACATCCCCTATTTTCAATTTGGAATGTTATACATTAGATCATCATTGCATATCATATTTTATTGCATTTTGGTTGATCCTAGAAATTCTACACAACTCAAGGACCCTCGGAGAGAGTTGGGGATTTCGTTATTTTCATATTTGAGTTTTCTCAAATTTTGAAAATAGGATCATTTGATTTTATTTATTTTATCTTCAATTATTTCTATCATAAAAATATGAGAGAGGGAATAAAATGACTTTCCCAAAAATAAAGAAATATTGAGGATTTAATAATAAAATCAAATAAGATTTTATTTTGGTTTTATTTGCTATTTTATTTGAATTTTGAAAAAATGTGTGTTTTTCAAAATTGCATTTCAGCCCCAAATAAATGTTCATCGTTTAGATCCAGATAACGAATGTTCGTTCGTTAATCTGTTCGTCGTTTTTCTTTTTCTCGGATTTTTTCGCGATTTTTCTGATCGCGATTTCTGATCCGATTTTCGTTCTACTATAACTCTTCGCTCGGTTGTCAGAATTAGGCGATTCAAGCGCCTGGAGTTTCATCTCCAAACCCTCTTTCTGTTTAACCAACTCAAACAAGTTTTTAACTCTGTAAAATTTTGACCTAGATCCAGATTAGTAATTGAAGCTTGTTTCCTTTGCCGTTTGACTTTTGTTGCTTTGTTCGATTTGAATCTTTTTACAAACCGGAGTTCTTAAGTTGAACTATCTGGTTAGATCTCTTATTTGAGTTTTACCTGTGCATTAGATGAGTACTTATTGTATACTTGTTTGTTTGCGATAGAGTACCGGGAGTGCGCCGCTTGCTACTTCGAATCCCTAGGTTTCACGGATCATCAGCAAGGCAAGTAACACTTTGATCATACCTCCTACTACCCAGTTTTTATTGCATTAGATCAATCCTCAAACATTGCATGATTAGGATCTAATTAAATTGTGGGTTTTGGGAAGTAGATGAGGTAGTACCTATTGCCCGTTTTATTATCAAACCTTTGGGAGTTATTTCTACCTTTTATTATTGCCATGCTATGCTAGTAGACGTGGATTGGGTGAGTGTATTCATGACAGATGTGAGATTGTTAAATTAATGGTTTATCTAAGGTAGCAACTTAAACACACATCTGGGTGGATTGAGGCACCTGGGTATTCCAGTGATTGCCTGTTTTTCTTTTGGACCGCCACCAAGGCTCAAAGGGATCATGAGATTATTCATACTAGAAACTTCCGTGTGCAGCCACAAGCTACTATGGGCTCTAGCATAGTTGACTATGTCGTGCGAACTCTTACAGTGGTAGACTAGCAGATGTAGGGTATATAGGTTGGTACGGTCTACTCGTTCGTAAGGTGCCAACGCTTCTGAAAGACTATGTCTCGGTCATCCGTTTCTCAAACACCATGTAGTGTGAGAAATCTAACGGAGGAGATCGAGTCTTGTGGGGAAAAGTGCGCAAACCTCTGCAGAGTGTATAAACTAATCATGGTTAGCCGTGTCCCTGGTTATGGACAATTTGAGTATCTAGTACTTGGATTATCATGTGAATCTCATCATGTTACTCTAATTAATTTTGTTGGGTTTTAATGATGATGTTTAATTGGGATTGAGAGGGTGTCTACACTCTCGATGTTTAACAACTACCATGATAGTTAAATAAAATTTATTTCTTTGTAGTAGGGAAAAATTGGCTTTACGCAAAACTGTAACCATAGAGCTTTCCACCAGCCAAATATGCATATAGTATAGCCTTATTCTTTCATTGCTCTCTATGTGTTACTTTGCCAGCATATTCCATGTGCTGACCCGTTTCGGGCTGCAACGTCCATGTTGCAGACTTTTCAGATGACGAGTAAGGAGCCTTTAGGTCGTGGTTCTATACTCAGTGATGCCATTGGAGTTGATGGACTCACTTATCTTCCAAGCCTTCTGCTGTTATCGTTATTAGATGGCCTTAAGCCATATTTTTGTAAGAAGTTCTCTTTTGAGACACTTGTTGTATTAAGTGTGTGATTGCTACTCTGTTAAAAATCCTTCAAGTACTGTGCGGTGTCAGCATTACTGATCCAGGGATGACACTGGAGCATAGAGATTGGACTGTTTGAGGTCTGGTCGCTACATAGTGTCGGGTTATCAAGACCATGTATTTCTTCAATAGGTGGTAAATTCTTAACATCTTCAGCTTTAATACCTTTTTCTTTCATAGATTTCTTTGCCTCTTGCATATCTTCATGACTGAGAAATAGAATACCCATTTTCTTCGGAGTTGGCTTAGGAGTTGGTTCAGGAAGTGTCCAATCATTTTCATTACTCAACATATTATTCAATAGCAATTCAGCTTGATCAACTGTTGTTTCCCTGAAAACACAACCAGCACAACTTTCAAGGTAGTCTCTTGAAGCATCGGTTAGTCCATTATAAAAGATATCAAGTATTTCATTTTCTTGAGAGGATGATCAGGCAAAGCATTAAGTAATCAAAGAAGCCTCCCCCAAGCATGTGGGAGACTCTCTTCTTCAATTTGCACAAAATTATATATTTCCCTTAAGGCAGCTTGTTTCTTATGAGCGGGAAATATTTAGCAGAGAAGTAATAAATCCTATCCTGGGGACTATGCACACATCCAGGATCAAGATATTTAAACCATGTTTTAGCATCACCCTTTAATGAGAACGGAAACAACTTAAGGATAAAGTAATAGCGAGTTTTCTCATCATGAGTAGACAGGGTGGCTATATCATTTAATTTAGTAAGATGTGCCACAATAGTTTCAGATTCATAGCCATAAAAAGGATCAGATTCAACCAAAGTAATTAACTCAGGATCGATAGAGAAATCATAATCCTTATCAGTAATAAAGATATGTGAAGTAGCAAAAGTAGGGTCATATTTCATTCTAGCATTCAAAGATTTTTCTTTAAGCTTAGCTAATAGTTTCTTAAGATCAGATCTATCATTGCAAGCTAAGAAGTCTCTAGCATTTTCTTCATCCATAACATAACCCTTAGGCACAACAGGCAATTCATATCTAGGGGGAGAATCTTCATCATCACTTTCATTAATATTATCAGTTTCAATAATTTCATTCTCTCTAACCCTAGCAAGTTGTTCATCAAGAAATTCACCTAGTGGCACAATATTATCAAGCATAGAAGTAGTTTCATCATAAGTATCATGCAAAGCAGAAGTGGCATCATCAATAACATGCGACATATCAGAATGAATAGCACGTGTTGGTGTCGCAAGTTTACTCAAAACAGAAGGTGAATCAAGTGCAGAGCTAGATGGCAGTTCCTTACCTCCCCTTGTAGTTGAGGGAAAAATCTTGGTTCTTTTATCTTTCAAGTTCTTCATAGTGATCAGCAGATATAAATCCTAAGTGACTCAAATAATAGAGCTATGCTCCCCGGTAACGGTGCCAGAAAATAGTCTTGATAACCCACAAGTATAGGGGATCGCAACAGTTTTCGAGGATGGAGTATTCAACCCAAATTTATTGATTCGACACAAGGGGAGCCAAAGACTATTCTCAAGTATTAGCAGATGAGTTGTAAATTCAACCACACCTGGAAACTTAATATCTGCAGCAAAGTATTTAGTAGCAAAGTAATATGATAGTAGTGGTAACGGTGGGAAAAGTAACGGTAGAAATTTTGGTTTTATAGTGATTGTAACAGTAGCAACGGAAAAGTAAATAAGCGAAGATCAATATATAAAAAGCTCGTAGGCAATGGATTAGTGATGGATAATTATGTCGGATGTGATTCCTCATGCAATAGTTATAACATAGGGTGACACAGAACTAGCTCCAGTTCATCAATGTAATGTAGGCATGTATTCCGAATATAGTCATACATGCTTATGGAAAAGAACTTGCATGACATATTTTGTCCTACCCTCCCGTGGCAGCGGGGTCCTATTGGAAACTAAGGGATATTAAGGCCTCCTTTTAATAGAGTACCGGACCAGAGCATTAACACATACTGAATACATGAACTCCTCAAACTACGGTCATCACCGGTAAGTATCCTGATTATTGTCACTTTGGGGTTAACGGATCGTAACACATAATAGGTGACTATAGACTTGCAAGATAGGATCAAGAACTCACATATATTCATGGAAACATAATAGGTTCATATTTGAAATCATGGCACTCGGGCCCTAGTGACAAGCATTAAGCATAGCAAAGTCATAGAAACATCAATCTCAGAACATAATGGATACTAGGGATCAAACCCTAACAAAACTAACTCGATTACAGGATAAATCTCATCCAACCCATCACCGTCCAGCAAGCCTACGATGGAATTACTCACGCACGGTGGGGAGCATCATGAAATTGGTGATGGAGGAAGGTTGATGATGACGATGGCGACGGATTCCCCTCTTCGGAGCCCCGAACGGACTCCAGACCAGCCGTCCCGAGAGAGATTAGGGCTTGGCAGCAGCTCCGTATCGTAAAACATGATGGATCCTTCTCTCTTATTTTTTTCTCACCAAACGTGAATATATGGAGTTGGAGTTGAGGTCGGTGGAGCGTCATGGGGCCCACGAGGCAGGGGGTGCACCCAGGGGGTAGGCGTGCCCCCACCCTCATGGACAGGGTGTGGGCCCCCTGATGTGGATTCTTTCGCCAGTATTTTTTATATATCCCAAAAATAATCTTCGTTGATTTTTAGGTCATTTCGAGAACTTTTATTTCTGCACAAAAATAACACCATGGCAATTCTGCTGAAAACAGGTCAGTCCCGGTTAGTTCCATTCAAATCATGCAAGTTAGAGTTCAAAACAAGGGCAATAGTGTTTGGAAAAGTAGATACGTTGGAGACGTATCAAGGACAACAAAGATTCAACTGTTACATTCTGCGGTAGTTGAACCCCTTTCCTCTGCATGACCTGTCATTGCCACAGTAAATAGATGAAACCCACTAGCCTGAGTAGGAGTTGTTTGAGGCCTAATGTGCCTACTCATTCATGCTTGTTGTCATGCCTGCTACTGCTTAGAGTTGAGTCAGGTCTGATTCATCGGGGATGAATTGGAATATGGTGAACATGTCCTACTGCTGAGAGCTAAGTGTGTGAACATGATTTGGTAAAGGTAGCAGTGAGAGGCCATGTAGGAGTACATGGTGGGTTGTCTCATTGAAACCGTCCTCAGGAACTGAGTTTTGTGTTTGTGATCCATGAATAGCTACTACCACGCATTGGGATGCTTAAGTGCCCCTCTCGACTTATTAATCACCTTGATCTCTGTCCAGGAGTTGCAACTAGTTTCTGGTGTTTGTAGGATATGTGTTGGGGGCCGTGCGTAGAACTGACCCGAGGGGTGGGCTATGATGCGGTAGAGACACGAGGCGCGGTGTACCGGGACGCCCGTTTGGTGCCTCGGGAACCCTGCTCTCATCGTTTGGGGTCGTGAGTGAAACCCTGGCCGGACCTCCTTGCGGATGGAACCTGAATAGGCGATAAACCTGGACTAGAGACTTGTGTGGTTAGTCAGGTCGTGGCCGACACCCTCACTGGGCTTCCGCTTGAAGGTTGCCGAGTACATGTCGTGTAAACGGTGATAAGTGGTGAGATCGTGTGTGACGAAGTACACCCCTGCAGGGTTAACATGATCTATTTGAATAGTCGCGTCCGCGGTAAAGGACTTCTGGGTTGCCTATACAGTTCATAGACAAGTGAAAGTGGATACTCTAAAATGCGCAAGATAAGCGTGAGTGCTATGGATGGCCTTCTCGTAGGGAGACGGGAGCGGATCCATAGTGGTGTATTGGTTGGTGAATATGTGGACTCGTGTGCACCACCCCAAAAGAGTTACTTGCAGTTGTAGTTTAGGATAGCCACCGAGTCAAAGCTGGCTTGCTGCAGTTAAACTCCACCACCCCTTTGTTGATACTGATGCATATGTAGCTAGTTCTGATGTAAGTCTTGTTGGGTACATTTGTACTCATGTTTGCTTAATTTATGTTTTTGCAGAGAGACTTCAGTCTCACTAGTAGTTCCGCGTGGACTTCGACGTTTAGCTTATTACCCCAGCTACGATCTTGTGCCCTCGGCAGGGTCTTGTAGATAGTCAGGCTTCTCATCCTTTTTCATTTGTAGTTGTCTATACTCAGACAAGTTAAGCTTCCGCTTGTGCTTATTGTTTGTATGACTTGAATGCCGGATCATCAGACCCATGTTTGTAATATCTGGCTCCTCGGAGCCTAATGAATAAATACTTTGAGTCGTAGAGTTTTGTTGTGATGCCATGTTGTATTTGCACATATCGAGCATATTGTGTGTGTGGTTTTGAAATGCTTGGTATGTGTGGGATCCGACAACCTAGTGGTTTATTCTTTGTAGCCTCTCTTATGGGGAAATGTCTCTTAGTGCTTCCACTGAGCCATGGTAGCTTGCTACTGCTCCGGAACACTTAGGCTGGCCGGCATGTGTCCTTCTTCGTACCTGTGTCTGTCCCTTCGGGGAAATGTCACGCGTTGTTCCTTTAAGTCCTTGTAGCTTTCTAGTACTTAGGTTCATACGTTGATGACCGACACGTTCATTGCTGGGTCATGTATGCCTGTCCCTGTAAGTTAGTGCCACTTTGGGTTTACGACTAGTCATGTTGGCCCGGGTTCTCTGTCATATGGATGCTAGCGACACTATCATATATGTGAGCCAAAAGGCACAAACGGTCCCGGGCCTGGTAAGGTGGCACCCGTGGGGATACCATGTGTGAGGCCGCAAAGTGATATCATGTGTTACATGCTAGATCGGTGTGACTTAGGACCGGGGTCCTGACACTTGTTTTTTAGCTTCACGAAAAAGGAATACCAAATGGAATAAAACCTCCGCGATGAATTTTCCTGGACCAGAAGACACCCAGGAGACATGGAGATCAAGTCAGAAGAGCCACGGGGCGGCCATAAGGGTGGGGGCGCGCCTAGGGGGTAGGGTGTGCCCCTACCTTATGGGCCCCTCGATGATCCCCTGACCTAGCTTTGCCTCCTATATATTCACATATATTACCAAACCACCAGAAGCATCCACGAAAAGACTTTTCCACTGTTGCAACCTTCTGTTCCCAGATCCCATCTTGGGGCCTTTTCCGGCATCCCGCCGAAGGGGGATTCGATCACGGAGGGCATCTACATCAACTCTATTGCCCTTCCAATGAAGCGTGAGTAGTTTACCTCAGACCTATGGGTCCATATCTAGTAGCTAGATGGCCTTTTCTCTCTTTTGATTCTAAATACCATGTTCTCCTCGATGTTCTTGGAGATCTATCCGATGTAATCTTGTTTTGCGGTGTGTTTGTCGAGATCCGATGAATTGTGGATTTATGATCAGCTTATCTATGAATACTATTTGAGTCTTCTCTGAATTCTTACATGCATGATTTGATATCTTTGTAATTCTCTTGTAACTATCGGTTTAGTTTGGCCAACTAGATTGCTTTTTCTTGCAATGGGAGAAGTGCTTAGCTTTGGGTTCAATCTTGCGGTGTCCTCTCCTAGTGACAATAGGGGCAGCGAGGCACGTATTGTATTATTGCCATAAAGGATAAAAATATGGGGTTTACATCATATTGCTTGAGTTTATTCCTCTACATCATGTCATCTTACTTAAAGTGTTACTTTGTTCTTCATGAACTTAATACTCTAGATGCAGGCATGAGTCGGTCTATGTGTGGAGTAATAGTAGTAGATGCAGGTAGGAGTCGGTCTACTTGACACGGACATGATGCCTATATTACATAATCGTTTCCTTGGATATCGTCATAACTTTGCGCTTTTCTATCAATTGCTCTCGACAACAATTTGTTCACCCACCGTATTATTAGCATTCAAGAGAGAAGCCTCTAGTGAAACCTATGGTCCCCGATTCTATGTTCCATCATATTAGTTTTCGATCTACTATTTTGCAATCTTTACTTTCATGTCTATACAACAAAAAACCCAAAAATATTTTATCTTCTGTTAGTTTTATTTATCTATCTCTACCAGATCTCACTTTTGCAAGTGAGCGTGAAGGGATCGACAACCCCTTTATTGCGTTGGGTGCAAGTGTTTGATTGTTTGTGCAGATATTGGTGATTGATGCGTTCTTCTCCTACTAGATTGATACCTTGGTTCTCAAACTGAGGGAAATACTTATCTCTACTTTGCTGCATCACCCTTTCCTCTTCAAGAGAAAAACCAACGCAAGCTCAAGAAGTAGCACCCTTTCCTCTCCGATAATGCGTGAGTAGTTCACCATTGACGTACGGGTCCGTAGGAAGTAGCTAGATGGCTTCCTCTCTCTCTCTCTCTCTTGATTCTCAATACAATGGTCTCTTGGAGATCTATTTGATGTAACTCTTTTTGCGGTGTGTTTGTTGGGATCCGATGAACTTTGAGTTTATGATCAGATCTATATCCATGAATATTATTTGAGTTTTCTTTGATATCTTATATGCATGATTATTTATAGCCTTGTATTTCTTCTTCGATTCTTTGGTTTAGTTTGGCCAACTAGATCGATTTTTCTTGCCATGGGAAGAGGTGCTTTGTGATGTGCTCGATCTTGCGGTGTTCTTTCCAAGTGACAGAAGGGGCAGAAAGACATGCATGTATCGTTGCTATTAAGGATAACAAGATGGGGGATATTCTACATGAATAGATCTCGTCTACATCATGTTATCGCTCTTATTCATTACTCCATTTCTCCATGAACTTAATACACTAGATGCATGCTGGATAGGGGTCGATGTGTGGAGTAATTGTAGTAGATGCAGGCAGGAGTCGGTCTACTAATCTTGGATGTGATGCCTATATATTGATCATTGCCTTGGATATCGTCATAACTTTTCAATTTTCTATCAATTCCCCAATAGTAATTTGTTTATCCACCGTGGGCTATTTCTTGAGAGAAGCCACTAGTGAAATCTACGGCCCTTGGGTCTATTCTTTATCATATTTGCTTTCCGATCTATTATTTGCCTTTGAGATCTATTTTTATTTGCCTTTGTTTTCAGATATATTATTCCAAAAATCCAAAAATACCTTGCTGCACTTTTTATTTGCATCTTTTATTTCGCGTTTTATCGAGATCTATTTATCCAATCTACCACTATTTTTATCCCGTCAACTTGACAATTTCTGGCGCCGTTACCCGAAGAGGGATTGATAATGCCTCATACACGGCGGGTTGCAAGTATTTGTTCTTTGTGTGCAGGTACCGTTTACATAGTGTTGCTTGGTTCTCCTACTGGATTGATACCTTGGTTTCATAACTGAGGGAAATACCTACCGTAGCTGTACTGCATCATCCCTTCCTCTTTGGGGAAATACCGACGTAGTTTCAAGCAACATCAATTGACTCAATTCACAAACGGCAACCCTTTGCCACTCCACGTCTGGCCCGTCTTGGTCTCACTCAGTTTGCCCGCCTATTGTATCAGCTCGGCTTCATCCTTCAAGCGGCAACTTCTGCCTCTAACGGCTTCACTATTGCTCATGACTAGACGCACGTTCAAAAAAATATAGTAATACCCATAAGAGGGTGAATTGTTATAAATATCCTATTGTTTCCTCATGAATGAAATGTTTTTTAATAGCAGAGGTCTCCATGACTTGGCTAAACATTTATTCATTGTGGAATGTAATAGGGAACACAATTTAGACTTTCTGGCTATCTCTGAAACGGGGAGACGTGACTTCTCACCGAGTCTACTTAATTGTCTTTTAGGCGGGATATACTTTAGTTGGGTTTCATGACCGCCTAGAGGTCATTCTAGGGTCATTTGACTTTGTGTAAATACATGGGCTATGGATGTTTTGGCTAGTTCGGATGGTGAGTTTCACATTAAACTCCACATTCACAATAAGGCCGACAACTTCACATGGATCCTCGTCGCCGTGTATGGGGCAACCCAGGGTGAGTTCAAGGCCGAGTTTCTTCATGAATTGGTTAATCCGGCGAAAGATAACCCCTATCTCATTCTTATAGGTGGGGATTTCAATTTGCTTCGATTTCCAAATGAGAAAAGCCGTGGTAGGTTTGATAATCATTGGCCTTTCCTTTTCAACGCTATCATCAACAATCTAGATCCGCGAGAGGTGTCTATGATTGGAACACAATTCACTTGGGCGAACAGTCTTCCAGAACCGACATCTGAGAAACTAGATTGCGTTTTAATGGATACTGACTGGGAATCTAAATTTCCTATGGTGTATGTTTGTGCTCTACCTCGTATCGAGGATATATTGGACCACACACCCATTCTCCTAACGACTGTTTTGCCATGACCACAACATAGACGCAAGTTCAAGTTTGAACTTGGGTGGTTGCTTCGGGATGGCTTCCATGATATGGTCAAGGAGGTGTGGGAGAAACCGGTGGCCGGGCCTACCCCAATACATAGATGGAATAACAAAATGCGTGCATGATGACCCACAAGTATAGGGGATCAATCATGGTCCTTTCGATAAGTAAGAGCGTCGAACCCAATGAGGAGCAGAAGGAAATGTTAAGCGGTTTTCAACAAGGTATTCTCTGCAAGTATTGAAAGTAGTGGTGATAGATAGTTTTGTAGAAAGATAATTAGTAATAAGGAACAAGTAGCAATAGTAACAAAGGTGCAGCAAGGTGGACCAATCCTTCTATAGCAAAGGGTAAGCCGAAAATTTCTCTTATATAAAGCAAGGCACTCTCGAGGACACATGGGAATTGTTGCCTAATCACGTTCAAAATGTTTAGTTGATTCACGTTCATTACTTGAACAAGCAACCCTCTTATGATTACCCCTCTCGCAAGCATCCGCAACTACGAAAGAAATTAAGATAAATCTAACCATAGCATGAAACATATGGATCCAAATCAGCCCCTTACGGACGCATAAACTAGGGTTTAAGCTTTTGTCACTCTAGCAACCCATGATCTACTTATTACTCCACAATGCCTTCCCTTAGGGGCCCAAGTATGGTGAAGTGTCATGTAGTCGACGTTCACATGACACCACTAAATGAAGCAACAACATTCATATCATCAAAATATCAAACGAATACCAACTTCACACAATTACTTATAACAAGACTTCACTCATGTCCTCAAGAACAAAAGTAACTACTCACAAATCATATTCATGTTCAAGATCAGAGGGGTATTGAATATGCTAGAGGATCTAAACATTTAATCTTCCATCAAATAAACCAACTAGCATCAACTACAAGGTGTAATCATGTAGGATCGGAGAAGATAGGTCTAGAGGGGAGGGTGAGGTAAATAGACTCTTAACCAACCAAAGGTGCAATTTTTAGTTCTCTTGAAATTTAGGGAGATTTTGGCACTAGTTAAGATAACACCAAGACTTCCTACACATGTATATCTAAAGATAGGGCAGGAAAAATAGAAAAGCATGCAATTGTGTGGAAAGTAAAGGGTGGAGATGGAAGATCAAACACAATGAGGACATGAAGATTTTTGGCGTGGTTCTGATAGGAGGTGCTATCGTACATCCATGTTGATGGAGACTTCAACCCACTGAGGGTAATGGTTGTGTGAGTCCACAAAAGGCTCCACCCATGAAGGGTCCACGAATAAGAAACCTTGTCTATTCCATCATAGCCTACGCCCATGAAGGACTAGCCTCACTCAGGTAGATCTTCATGAAGTAGGAGATCTACTTGCCCTTACAAACTCCTTGGTTCAACTCCACAATATCTTGGAGGCTCCCAAGTGATACCAACCAATCTAGAAGACACCACTCTCCAAAAGGTAATAGATGGTGTTGTCGATGATGAACCCCTTGCTTTTGTGCTTCAAATGATAGTCTCCCCAACACTCAAACAGTCTCTCATAGATTTGGATTTGGTGGATGAGAGGAATGAATGGAAAGCAACTTGGGAAAGGCTAGAAATCAAGGTTCAAATGGTTGGATTGGAATCTCTTGATCTCAACACATGAGTAGGTGGTTCTCTTCTCAGAAAATGAGTAGTGAAAGTTGTGGTTCATTATAATGGCTCTCCCTCTAAGAAAGTGGTGGTGGAGAGGTATAAATAGGCAGCACTGAAAATCCAACCGTTACAAGTCTTTAACTCAACTCGGTGACACCGACTAGTGTAAAAGACTTGACCATTAGGCATTTCGGTGAGACCGAACATAATATCTCGATGAGACTGAAGTGCGATATCTAGTGCAAGACCTCATTTTAGAAATTCCAATCGGTTCATCCTGGCGATTCCGGAATGAAGCAACTTCATCAGAGAAACTTGGTCAGGCCATCTTGGTGAGACCGATATCCATTTTGGCTATACTGAAGTGTTAGGGTTTGGCATGTGGCAGTGTATAGTTCATCTTAGTGGATCCGGATGGGAATGTCTTGGTGGGACCGAGAGGGATATTAGGGTTTTGGATAGGAGTGCGGAGAAGTAGTTGAGGGTTTTCGAGCATTATCACTGAGCACTTTGAGTAATTGAGTCATGATCAAAACCTCATCCCCTTTTCATAGTATTGGCTTTCCTATGGACTCAATGCGATCTTGGATCACTTGATAAAAAATGTAGAGTCTTGGAGCTTTGCCAATCTTTGTCCTTAGCATTTTGAAGAGGTCCTCATCCTCATATCCTTGCCTGCCACTGTTGAACTTGTTTGAAACATACTAGATAAAAGTGTTAGTCCAACAACATGTATGTTGACATTAATTACCAAAACCACCAAGGGAGTGAATGTGTTTTGAAATCAACACTACTAGCAACCCACAGGTATCAATCTGAGGTTTTGGGACAAAGATTGAATACAAGATATGGACTAGGGGTTGAGATGAGATGGGGCTGGTGAAGATCTTGATGAAGATCGGTCCTCCCATGATGAGAGGATCATTGGTGATTGCTACGTCTTGAGCTTGTGTTGGTTTTCCCCGAAGAGGAAGGGATGATGCAGCAGAGGAGCGTAAGTATTTCCCTCAGTTTTTGAGAACCAAGGTATCAATCCAGTAGGAGCCCACGCTCAAGTCCCTCGTACCTACATAAAGCGATAGCTATCGCAACCAACGCGATTAGGGGTTGTCAATCCCTTCACGGTCACTTACGAGAGTGAGATCTGATAGATATAATATTTTTGGTATTTTTGGTATAAAGATGCAAAGTAAAAAGTAAAGGAAAAGTAAAAAGCAAAGCGAGATTAAAGTGATGGAGATTGATATGATGAGAATAGACCCGGGGCCCATAGGTTTCACTAGTGGCTTCTCTCAAGAGCATAAGTATTCTACGGTGGGTGAACAAATTACTGTTGAGCAATTGACAGAACTGAGCATAGTTATGAGAATATCTAGGCATGATCATGTATATAGGCACCACGTCCGTGATAAGTAGATCGAAACGATTCTGCATCTACTACTATTACTCCACTCATTGACCGCTATCCAGCATGCATCTAGAGTATTAAGTTAAAAACAGAGTAACACCTTAAGCAAGATGACATGATGTAGAGAGATAAATTCGTGCAATATGAAAAAAAAACCATCTTGTTATCCTCGATGGCAACGATACAATACGTGCCTTGCTGCCCCTTCTGTCACTGGGTAAGGACACCGCAAGATCGAATCCAAAGCTAAGCACTTCTCCCATGGCAAGAACTACCAATCTAGTTGGCCAAACCAAACGGATAATTCGAAGAGACTTGCAAAGATAACCAATCATACATAAAAGAATTCAGAGAAGATTCAAATATTATTCATAAATAGACTTGATCATAAACCCACAATTCATCGGTCTCAACAAGCACACCGCAAAAAGGAGATTACATCGAATAGATCTCCACAAGAGAGGGGGAGAACTTTGTATTGAGATTCAAAGAGAGAGAAGAACCCATCTAGCTACTAACTATGGACCCGAAGGTCTGAGGTAAACTACTCACACTTCATCGGAGGGGCTAGGATGATGTAGAAGCCCTCTGTGATGACGACCCTCTTCCGGCGGAGCTCCGGAACAGGCCCCAAGATGGGATCTCATGGATATAGAAAGTTGCGGCGGTGGAATTAGGTTTTTAGCTCCTGTTCTAATCGTTTGGGGGTACATGTGTATATATAGGAGGAAGAAGTACGCCGGAGGAGCAACAAGGGGCCCACGAGGCAGGGGCCGCGCCCTAGGGGGGGCGCCCCCACCCTCGTGACCGCCTCTTTTGTTCCTTGGAGCAGGGTCCAAGTCTCCTAGATCACGTTCGGTGAGAAAATCACGTTCCCGAAGATTTTATTCCGTTTGGACACCGTTTGATATTCCGTTTCTTCGAAACATTGAAATAGGCAAAAAACAACAATTCTGGGCTGGGCCTCCGGTTAATAGGTTAGTCCCAAAAATAATATAAAAGTGGAAAATAAAGCCCAATATAGTCCAAAACAGTAGATAATATAGCATGGAGCAATCAAAAATTATAGATACGTTGGAGACGTATCAGGCATCCCCAAGCTTAATTCCTGCTCGTCCTCGAGTAGGTAAATGATAAAAAGAGAATTTTTGATGCGGAGTGCTACTTGGCATAATTTCAATGCAAATCTTCTTAATTGTGGTATGAATATTCAGATTAGAAAGATTCAAGACAAAATTTTATATTGACATAAAAAATAATAATACTTCAAGCATACTAATAAAGCAATTATGTCTTCTCAAAATAACATGGCCAAAGAAAGTTATCCCTACAAAATCATATGGTCTGGCTATGCTCCATCTTCACCACACAAAGTATTTAAATCATGCACAACCCCGATGACAAGCCAAGCAATTGTTTCATACTCTAACTTTTTCAATATTAACGCAATACATGAGCTTGAGCCATGGATATAGCACTATAGGTGGAATAGAATGGTGGTTGTGGAGAAGACAAAAAGGAGAGGAAGATAGTCTCACATCAACTAGGCATATCAACGAGCTATGGAGATGCCCATCAATAGACATCAATGTGAGTGAGTAGGGATTGCCATGCAACGGATGCACTAGAGCTATAAGTATATGAAAGCTCAAAAAGAAACTAAGTGGGTGTGCATCCAACTTGCTTTCTCACGAAGACCTAGGGCAATTTTTGAGGAAGCCCATCATTGGAATATACAAGCCAAGTTCTATAATGTAAAATTCCCACTAGTATATGAAAGTGATAACATGAGAGACTCTCTACTATGAAGATCATGGTGCTAATTTGAAGCACAAGTGTGGTAAAAGGATAGTAACATTGTCCCTTCTCTCTTTTTCTCTCATTTTTTTATTTGGGCCTTTTCTTTTTTATGGCCTCCCCCTTTTTTTATTTGGGCTTCTTTGGACTCTTTTTTTATTTTATTTTTTGTCCGGAGTCTCATCCCGACTTATGGGGGAATCATAGTCTCCATCATTATTTCCTCACTGGGACAATGCTCTAATAATGATGATCATCACACTTTTATTTTTCTTATAACTCAACAATTACAACTCGATACTTAGAACAAAATATGACTCTATGTGAATGCATCCGGCGGTGTAACGGGATATGCAATATGACAATGATGAATGTGTCATGAACAGAACGGTGGAAAGTTGCATGGCAATATATCTCGGAATGGCTATGGAAATGCCATAATAGGTAGGTATGGTGGCTGTTTTGAGGAAGGTATATGGTAGGTGTATGATACTTGCGAAAGGTGCGCGGTATTAGAGAGGTTAGCAAAGGTGGAAGGGTGAGAGTGCGTATAATCGATGGACTCAACATTAGTCATAAAGAACTCATATACTTATTGCAAAAATCTAGAAGTTATCAAAGCAAAGTATTACGCGCATGCTCCTAGGGGGAAAGATTGGTAGGAGAAGACCATTGCTCGTCCCCGACCGCCACTCATAAGGAAGACAATTAATAAATAAATCATGCTCCGACTTCATCACATAACGGTTCACCATACGTGCATGCTACGGGAATCACAAACTTTAACACAAGTATTCTTCAAATTCACAACTACTCAACTAGCATGACTTTAATATTATCACCTCCATATCTCAAAACAATTATCATGCTTCAATCTTTTCTTAGTATTCAACACACTCAAAAGAAAGTTTCACAAATCTTGAATACCATGCATATTATTATTAAGCAAATTACCATGCTATTAAGAGACTCTCAAAATAATTTAAGTGAATCATGAGAGATCAATAGTTTCTTTAAAATGAATCCACCACCGTGCTCTAAAAGATCTAAGTGAAGCACATAGAGCAAAATTATAACGCTCAAAAGATATAAGTGAAGCACATAGAGCAAAATTATCTTAGCTCAAAAGATATAAGTGAAGCACATAGAGTATTCTATCAAATTTTAATTCATGTATGGCTCTCTCAAAAGGTGTGTACATCAGGGATGATTGTGGCATACTAAGACACAAAGACACAAATAATAAAAGACGCTCCAAGCAAAACACATATCATGTTGGTGAATAAAAATATAGCTCCAAGTAAATTACTGATGGAAGTGGACGAAAGAGGGGATGCCTTCCGGGGCATCCCCAAGCTTTGACTTCTTGGTGTCCTTGGGGTGCCATGGGCATCCCCAAGATTAGGCTCTTGCCACTCCTTGTTCCATGATCCATCAAAATAATTCACCCAAAACTTGAAAACTTCACAACACAAAACTCAAAATAGAAAACTCGTGAGCTTCGTTAGCAAAAGAAAACAAAAGACCACTTCAAGGTACTATAATGAACTCATTCTTTATTTATATTGGTGTTAAACCTACTGCATTCCAACTTCTCTATGGATTATAAACTAGTTTACTAGCCATAGATTCATTAAAATAAGCAAACAACACACGAAAAACAGAATCTGTCAAAAACAGAACAGTCTGTAGTAATCTGTAGCTAGCGCAAGATCTGGAACCCCAAAAATTCTAAAATAAACTTCTGGACGTGAGGAATTTATCTATTAAACATCTTCAAAAATAATTAACTAAATATCACTCTCCAAATAAAATGACAGCAGTTCTCGTAAGCGCTAAAGTTTCTGTTTTTTACAGCAAGTTCAACAAGACTTTCCCCAAGTCTTCCCAACGGTTCTACTTGGCACAAACACTAATTAAAAACAAAAAACACAACCAAAACATAGGCTAAATAATTTATTTATTACTAAGCAGGAGCAAAAAGCAAGGAATAAAAATAAAATTGGGTTGCCTCCCAACAAGCGCTATCGTTTAACGCCCCTAGCTAGGCATAAAAATGAGGATAGATCTAGGTATTGCCATCTTTGGTAGGCAATCCATAAGTGGCTCTCATGATAGTTTCATATGATAATTTTATTTTCTTTCTTGGAAAGTGTTCCATGCCCTTTTTTAATGGAAATTGAAATCTAATATTCCCTTCCTTCATATCGATAATTGCACCAACCGTTCGAAGGAAAGGTCTACCAAGAATAATAGGGCAAGAAGGATTGCGATCTATATCAAGAACAATGAAATCTATGGGCACATAATTCCTATTTTCAACAATAAGAAAATCATTAATCCTTCCCATAGGTTTCTTAATAGTGGAATCCGCAAGATGCAAGTTTAGAGAGCAATCATCAAAATTACAGAAATCTAGCAAATCACACAAAGTCTTGGGAATAGTAGAGACACTAGCTCCCAAATCACACAAAGCATAAAACTCATGATCTTTAATTTTAATTTTAATAGTTGGTTCCCACTCATCATAGAGTTTTCTAGGGATAGAAACTTTCAACTCAAGTTTTTCTTCATAAGATTGCATCAAGGCATCAACAATATGTTCGGTGAAGGCTTTATTTTGACTATAAGCATGTGGAGAATTTAGCACGGATTGCAACAAGGAAATACAATCGATTAAAGAGCAACTTTCATAATTAAATTCCTTGAAATCCAATATAGTGGGTTTAGCAACATCTAGATATTTATTTCTTTCAATCCCACTTTCGTCAATTTCATCATTAAGATCTAAATACTCCGAATTTTTAGAACGCCTTCTAGGTAAAGGAAGATCATATTCAGTTTCATAAAGATTCATATTGCAAAACAAAGATTTAATAGGGGACACATCAATAACTTTTAGATCTTCATCTTGATTTTCATAGGTATTGGAAGAACACGCTTTAATAAAGGCATCTTTGGAAGCACGCATCCTAGCGGTTCTTTCCTTGCACTTATCAATGGAAATTATCATGGCTTTGAGAGACTCATTGATATCATGCTTAGGAGGAATAGATCTAAGCTTCAAAGAATCAACCTCAAGAGAAATTCTATCAATGTTTCTAGCCAAATCATCAACTTTAAGCAATTTCTCCTCAAGCAAAGCATTAAAATTCTTTTGTGAATTCATAAACTCTTTAACACTATTCTCAAATTCAGAGGGCATCTTATTATAATTTCCATAAGAGTTGTTGTAGGAATTACCATAATTATTAGAAGGATTACTAGGATATGGCCTAGGATTAAAATTCCCTCTATAAGCGTTGTTACCAAAATTATTCCTACCAGCAAAATTCACATCCATAGATTCATTGTTATTCTCAATCAAAGTAGACAAAGGCATATCATTAGGATCAAAAGAAACACTCTTAGTAGCAAATAATTTCATAAGTTCATCCATCTTTCCACTTAAAACATTGATTTCTTCTATCGCATGCACTTTTTTATTAGAAGATCTTTCAGTATGCCATTGAGAATAATTGACCATAATATTATCTAAGAGTTTAGTATCATCTCCTAAAGTGATTTCCATAAAAGTGCCTCCCGTGGTTGAATCTAAAAGATTTCTAGAAGCAAAATTCAATCCGGCATAAATTTTTTGTATAATCATCCACAAATTCAAACCATGAGTAGGGCAATTACGTATCATTAATTTCATTCTCTCCCAAGCTTGTGCAACATGTTCATGATCAAGTTGTTTAAAGTTCACAATATCGTTTCTAAGAGAGATGATCTTAGCGGGAGGAAAATACTTAGAGATAAAATCATCTTTGCACTTGTTCCATGAATCAATACTATTCTTAGGCAAAGATGAAAACCAAGCTTTAGCACGATCTCTAAGCGAAAAAGGAAATAGCTTCAATTTAACGACATCATTATTGACATATTTTTCTTTTGCATATCACATAAATCAACGAAGCTATTCAGATGAGTAGCGACATCTTCACTAGGAAGGCCGGTGAATTGATCTGTCATAACAAGATTCAACAAAGCAGTATTAATTTCAAAAGATTCAGCATCGGTAAGAGGAGCAATCGGAGTGCTAAGGAAATCATTATTGTTGGTATTGGTGAAGTCACACAATTTAGTAGTATCTTGAGCCATCGCGACAAGCAAGCAATCTAACACACGAGCAAACAAAAGCAAACGAGCAAAAAGAAGCAAATAGAGAGGGAGGATAGGGAGAGAGAGGGTGAATAAAACGGCAAGGGTGAATTGGGGGGAGAGGAAAACGAGAGGCAAATGGCAAATAATGTAATGCGAGAGATAGGGATTGTGATGGGTACTTGGTATGTTGACTTTTTGCGTAGACTCCCCGGCAACGGTGCCAGAAATCCTTCTTGCTACGTCTTGAGCTTGTGTTGGTTTTCCCCGAAGAGGAAGGGATGATGCAGAAGAGTAGCGTAAGTATTTCCCTCAGTTTTTGAGAACCAAGGTATCAATCCAGTAGGAGCCCACGGTCAAGTCCCTCGTACCTGCACAAAGCGATAGCTACTCGCAACCAACGCGATTAGGGGTTGCCAATCCCTTCACGGTCACTTACGAGAGTGAGATCTGATAGATATAATATTTTTGGTATTTTTGGTATAAAGATGCAAAATAAAAAGTAAAGGCAAAGTAAAAAAGCAAAGCGAGATTAAAGTGATGGAGATTGATATGATGAGAATAGACCCCGGGGCCATAGGTTTCACTAGTGGCTTCTCTCAAGAGCATAAGTATTCTATGGTGGGTGAACAAATTACTGTTGAGCAATTGACAGAATTGAGCATAGTTATGAGAATATCTAGGCATGATCATGTATATAGGCATCACGTGTGTGACAAGTAGATCGAAATGATTCTGCATCTACTACTATTACTCTACTCATCGACCGCTATCCAGCATGCATCTAGAGTATTAAGTTAAAAACAGAGTAACGCCTTAAGCAAGATGACATGATGTAGAGAGATAAATTCATGCAATATGAAATAAACCCCATCTTGTTATCCTCGATGGCAATGGTACAACACGTGCCTTGCTGCCCCTTCTGTCTCTGGGTAAGGACACTGCAAGATCGAACCCAAAGCTAAGCACTTCTCCCATGGCAAGAACAACCAATCTAGTTGGACAAACCAAACAGATAATTCGAAGAGACTTGCAAAGATAACCAATCATACATAAAATAATTCAGAGAAGATTCAAATATTATTCATAGATAGACTTGATCGTAAACCCACAATTCATCGATCTCAACAAACACATCGCAAAAAGAAGATTACATTGAATAGATCTCCACAAGAGAGGGGGAGAACTTTGTATTGAGATTCAAAGAGAGAGAAGAAGCCATCTAGCTACTAACTATGGACCCGAAAGTCTGAGGTAAACTACTCACACTTCATTGGAGGGGCTAGGATGATGTAGAAGCCCTCCGTGATGTCGGCCCTCTTCCGGCGGAGCTCCGGAACAGGCCCCAAGATGGCATCTCGTGGATACAGAAAGTTGCGGCGGTGGAATTAGGTTTTTGGCTCCTGTTCTGATCGTTTGGGGTACATGTGTATATATAGGAGGAAGAAGTACGCCGAAGGAGCAACGAGGGGCCCACGAGGCAGGGGGCGCGCCCTAGGGGGGGCGCCCCCCACCCTCGTGACCGCCTCTTTTGTTCCTTGGAGCAGGGTCCAAGTCTCCTAGATCACGTTCGGTGAGAAAATCACGTTCCTGAAGATTTTATTCTGTTTGGACTCCGTTTGATATTCCGTTTCTTTGAAACACTGAAATAGGCAAAAGAAGCCAGCAATTCTGGGCTGGGCCTCCGGTAATAGGTTAGTCCCAAAAATAATATAAAAGTGGAAAATAAAGCCCAATATAGTCCAAAACAGTAGATAATATAGCATGGAGCAATAAAAAATTATAGATACGTTGGAGACGTATCAGTGATGTCGATGGCTTCGGTTTCCCCCTCCCGGAGGGAAGCATCCACGGCGGAATCGCTCCTCCATAGAGCAAAAGTGCTCCTACCTAGGTTCCGCCTCGAGATGGCAGCACTTTGTCCCGAAAGTATTCTCTTGTTTTTAGGCCAAAAACCTTAATATAGTAGAAGATGGGCATCAGAGGCCATTTGTGGGCCCCACAAGGCATCAGGGCACGCCAAGGGGTGCGGCCGCGCCCTGTTGCCTTGTGGGAAACTAGTGGGGCCCCTCTAGTATTTCTTTGCTCTAGTATTTTTTATATATTCAGTAAAAAATCTCCGTGAAATTTCAGGTCATTTGGAGTTCTGCAGAATAGGAATATCTGCTATAGCTCTTTTAGGTCCAGAATTCCAACTGCCGGTATTCTCCCTCTCCATATAAATCTTGCAAATTAAGAGAGAAAAGGCATTAGAATTGCATCATAAAGTGAAATAATGACCCAATAACAATATATGTAGTAGTAGGAAAACATGATGCAAAATGGGCGTAACAACTCCCCCAAGCTTAGACCTCGCTTGTCCTCAAGCTAAAGCTGAACTCAACAATCATGATCACATGTTTAGAGAGAGAGAGAGAGGTGTCCATAAAAACAAAATGCAGACATTATATCATCATGATCAATAACATAGCAGCAAACAATTATCATATAGCTTCTCATAAGCAAGTAACAATTCATTCATAACTTTGAAGTTCGAAGTATAAACTTTCTTGAAAACAAACAAACTATGTTCTCAGTCATCGAAACAATCACAATTCATCATATTTCAAGGAAGAGTCTATGTAAGAGCTTTTGTTTTGGCAAGTCCACATACTCAACCATCATATAGTCTTCTACGATTGCTAGCACTCGCTACTTCTAAGCTGCATAGGGATTTCCTCGAAGAGGAGAGGATGACGCAGTACAGTAGAGATAAGTATTTCCCTCAGTTAAGAACCAAGGTTATCAATATGGTAGGAGAACCATGTGAAACCTCATTAACAACACCTACACACAAAAGAGAAAATACATGCACCCAACGCGATCAAGGGGGTTGTCAATCCCCTTGGCGGTTATTTGCAAGGATGAAATCTAGAAGTGATAGATAGATAAATAAAAACATAAAAATGAAATAAAGGTACATAAATTGTAGCAAGGTATTTTTGGATTTTATATATGATAAAAGTAGACCCGGGGGACATAGTTTTCACTAGAGGCTTCTCTCTCAAATAGAAAGCATACGATGGGTAAACAAATTACTATTGGGCAATTGATAGAAAAGCACATAGTTATGACGATATTCAAGGCAATGATCATGTGTATACATGTATCATGTCCGAGACAAGTAGATCGATCCTTGCCTGCATCTACTATTGCTACTCCACCCATCGACCGCTATCTAGCATGCATCTAGAGTATTAAGTTCATGGAAGACTGAGTAACGCCTTAAGCAAGATGACATAGTAGACAAAGTAAATCCAACCAATATGAATAAACCCCATCGTTTTCCCCTTAATGGCAACAATACAAATACATGTCTTGTCCCCTTCTATCACTGGGATATATGATAACCCACAAGTATAGGGGATCAATTGTAGCCTCTTTCGATAAGTAAGAGTGTCTAACCCAACGAGGAGCTAAAGGTAGGACAAATATTCCCTCAAGTTTTATCTACCACCGATACTACTCTACGCACGCTTAACGTTCGCTTTACCTAGAACAACTATAAAACTAGAAGTACTTTGTAGGTGTTTTTGGATAGGTTTGCAAGATAATAAAGAGCGCATAAATAAAAAGGAGGGGCCGTTTAGATAAAGAAACATTAAAGTTAGTATAGCGAGTGTGGCAAAGTGGTGGTAGGAGTTGCGAAATTGTCCCTAAGCAATTGACTACTTTACTAGACCGACATCAAGTTTTATGTGGGAGAGGCCACAGCTAGCATGTCATCCCTGACTTGGAATTCTATGCACTTATGATTGGAACTATTAGCAAGCATCCGCAACTACTAACGTTCATTAAGGTAAAACCCAACCATAACATTAAGATATATTGGTCCCCCTTCAATCCCGTATGCATCAATTTATATGCTAGGTTGAAGCTTCTGTCACTCTTGCCCTCCAATACATAGTCCTATCAACATACAACTAACCCTATGGTGTGATCCACGCGCGCGCTCATATGATGGGCACCAAAGGACAGCAACATAACCACAAGCAAATTAAACCAATCATAGCAATTCACCAATTACCGATAGGACAACAAAAATCTACTCAGACATCATAGGATGGCAACACACCATTGGATAATAATATAAAGCATAAAGCACCATGTTCAAGTAGAGGGTAGAGCGGGTTGCGAGATAATGGACCGCTGTAGATAGATGGGGGAAGGTGATGAAGATGTTGGTGAAGATGACAGAGGTGTTGGTGTAGATCGCCGTCACACGATGATGGCCCCGGCGGTGTTCCAGCACCACCGGGAGAGAGGGGGAGAGGGCAACCCTTCTTCTTCTTCTTCTTCCTTGACCTTATACCTAGGTGGGAGAAGGGTTTCCCCTCTGGTCCATGGCCTCCATGGCATGGAAGGGGCGAGAGCCCCTCCGAGATTGGATCTGTCTCTCTGTCTCTCTCTGTTTCTGCGTTCCAGATTCTGCCCTTTCACCGTTTCTTAAATTACGGAGATCCGTAACTCCAATTGGGCTGAATTTTGGACACGATCTCTATCCGGATATTAGCTTTCTTGCGGTGAAAGAAGGGCACCAACTGCCATACGAGGAGGACACGAGGGCCCAGAGCACGCCTGACCCCCTGGGGCGCGCCCCCTGCCTCGTGCCCCCCCTCGGGCATCGTCTCGTGTTGATTCTTCTTCCCAAAAATCACATATATTCCAAAAAAAATCTCTGCCAGTTTTTATCCCGTTTGGACTCCGTTTGATATGGATTTTCTGCGAAACAAAAAACATGCAACAAATAGGAACTGGCACTGGGCACTGGATCAATATGTTAGTCCCAAAAATAGTATAAAAAGTTGCCAAAAGTATATGAAAGTTGTAGAATATTGGCATGGAATAATAAAAAATTATAGATTCGATGGGGATGTATCAACATCCCCAAGCTTAATTCCTGCTCGTCCTCGAGTAGGTAAATGATAAAAAAAGATAATTTTTGATGTGGAATGCTACCTAGCATAATCTTGATCACATAATCTAATCATGGCATGAATATTAAGACACGAGTGATTCAAAGCAATAGTCTATCATTTGACATTAAGATAATAATACTTCAAGCATACTAATAAAGCAATCATGTCTTTTTAAAATAACATGGCCAAAGAAAGATATCCCTACAAATTCATATGGTCTGGCTATGCTCCATCTTCACCACACAAAGCGATCAAATCATGCACAACCCCGATGACAAGCCAAGCAATTGTTTCATACTTTTGGTGTTCTCAAACCTTTTCAACTTTCACGCAATACATGAGCGTGAGCCATGGATATAGCACTATAGGTGGAATAGAATATGATGATGGAGGTTGTGCGGAGAAGACAAAAAAGGGAGAAAGTCTCACATCGACGTGGATTATCAACGGGCTATGGAGATGCCCATCAATTGATGTCAATGTGAGGAGTAGGGATTGCCATGCAACGGATGCACTAGAGCTATAAGTGTATCATAGCTCAAACTGAAACTAAGTGGGTGTGCATCCAACTTGCTTGCTCATGAAGACCTAGGGCATTTGAGGAAGCCCATAGTTGGAATATACAAGCCAAGTTCTATAATGAAAATTCCCACTAGTATATGAAAGTGATAACTCAAGAGACTCTCTATATGAAGAACATGGTGCTACTCTGAAGCACAAGTGTGGTCAAAGGATAGTAACATTGTCCCTTCTCTCTTTTTTCTTTTTTTCTTCTCTTATTTTTGTAGGCTTCTTTGTCCTCTATATTTGGGGGGGGGGCTTCTTTGGCCACTTTTATTTTGATCATGGGACAATTTTCTAATAATGATGATCATCACACTTTTATTTACTTACAACTCAATATTACAACTCGATACTAGAACAAAGATATGACTATATGAATGCCTCCGGCGGTGTACCGGGAAGTGCAATGATCTAGCGTAGCAATGACATCAAAAAACGGACAAGCCATGAAAACATCATGCTAGCTATCTTATGATCATGCAAAGAAATATGACAATAAATGCTCAAGTCATGTATATGATGATGATGGAAGTTGCATGGCAATATATCTCGGAATGGCTACGGAAATGCCATAATAGGTAGGTATGGTGGCTGTTTTGAGGAAGATATAAGGAGGCTTATGTGTGATAGAGCGTATCGTATCACAGGGTTTGGATGCACCGGCGAAGTTTGCACCAACTCTTGAGGTGAGAAAGGGTAATGCATGGTACCGAAGAGGCTAGCAATGATGGAAGGGTGAGAGTGCGTATAATCCATGGACTCAACATTAGTCATAAAGAACTCACATACTTATTGCAAAAATCTATTAGTCATCGAAACAAAGTACTACACGCATGCTCCTAGGGGGATAGATTGGTAGGAAAAGATCATCGCTTGTCGCCGATCGCCACTCATAAGGAAGACAATCAATAAATACCTCATGCTCCAACTTCGTTACATAACGGTTCACCATACGTGCATGCTACGGGAATCACAAACTTCAACACAAGTATTTGTAAAATCCACAACTACCCACTAGCATGACTCTAATATCATCATCTTCATATCGCAAAACTATTACAAGGAATCAAACATATCATATTCAGTGATCTACAAGTTTTATGTAGGATTTTATGACTAACCATGTGAATGACCAATTCCTTTCCTCTCTCTTAATAGATATAAGTGAAGAAAGAGAGTTTAATTCTTTCTACAAAAGATATGCCCATGCTCTAACAAATATAAGTGAAGCAAAAGAGTATTCTACAAATGGCGGTTTTTTATGTGAAGAGTAACAGGCAATCCAAACTTCAAATGATATAAGTGAAGCACATGAAGCATTCTATAAAGCCATACTCAAAAGATATAAGTGAAGCGCAATGAGCATTCTATAAATCAACCAAGTACTATATCATACCAGCATGGTGCATCAAAGAAAATTGAAAACTAAATGCAAAAGATGCTCCAAGATTTGCACATATCGCATGAACGAAACGAATCCGAAAACATACCGATACTTGTTGAAGAAACATGGGATGCCTTCCGGGGCATCCCCAAGCTTAGATGCTTGAGTCTCCTTGAATATTTACTTGGGGTGCCTTGGGAATCCCCAAGCTTGAGCTCTTGCCTCTCCTCCTTCTCCTCACATCGAGACCTCCTCGATCTTCGAACACTTCATCCACACAAAACTCAAGAGAAAACTCGGTAATATCCATTAGTATAATAAAGCAAATCACTACTCTAATATTGTTGAAAACCAATTCATATTTATTTTTGAAATGTAGCTATTGTAATATAACTTTTCCATGGCTTAATCCACTGATAGAAATCGATAGTTTCATCAAAACAAGCAAACAATGCATCAAAAACAGAATCTGTCTTAAACAGGACAGTCTGTAGTAATCTGAACATTCACCATACCTACGTTACTCAAACAATTCTGCAAAAATTTGGAACAATAATTTTTTTTATAGAATGACAGTGCAAAAAGTTTCAGAACCGTCTGATGTTCCAGTAAAAAATGTAAAATCGCGCACTACAGCCAAAATTTCTGTTCTGCACCGCACAAACCAACAAGCAATGTAAACATCCTAAAGGCAAATCTTGGCACATTATTTTTATAATACAATGGAATTGTACAAGGGGATACTTATTTTTTTGAAAAGTTTCTGTAATAAAGATTCAAAAAGTTTCCGTGAGCATGAACAAAGTTCAAGGAGCTCCCCCACTTCAACAATGCTTGTCTCTCTCACTTTCACTTTCCTTTTTGAAAAGTTTTGGGTTCCCCTCTTTATTTTTTTGTTTTTAAACTATATAAAAGCACTCAACAGAAATAAATGACTGCCTAAAACTTCCGGGTTGTCTCCCTGACATCGCTTTCTTTAAAGCCATTAAGCTAGGCATATAGTGCTCAAGTAATGGATCCACTCGGATCCCAAGGTATATCAAAGCCAATTTTAATTAACAATGATTTTTGATTTAGTAGTGAGCACAAATTAACATATATCATGTAATGAAGAAGTCTAACTCTCTTCCTATGCATCGGCATGTCATACAAGAACAATTCATGCACATCAAGTAAAGGCCAATACATAGCATAAGCAGTTTCTTGCAATTCTATCGTGTTGGAAACATAAAGAGGCGGAGATGTAGTTCCTCTATAATAATAATTGCAAGTAGGAGCAGCAAGCACATGCATATTATACCTATCAAAATCATCATGTGTAGTAGTGAAATGCGTCCCATCAATATAATCCTTAATAAGGGAAAACTTCTCCGATATAGTGTAGTCGGGAGAATTCAAATAGATAATAGGACTATCATGAGTGGGTGCAATAGCAACAATTTAATGTTTACCATAAGGAACTATAGCAAGTTCATCTCCATAAGCATAATTCATATTGGCATCTTGGCCACAAGCATACAAGCATCATCAAAAAGGTATATTTCAAAAGAATCAACGAGATCATAACAATCATCATAGCAATCATCCTTTGGTAAGCACAGAGGGAAATTAAACAATGTATGAGTTGAAGAGTTGCTCTCATTAGATGGTAGGCACGGGTAGCTAATCCACTCTTCCTCCTTTTGTTCTTCGCTCTCCTCATCATCTTTTTCATCCAATGAGCCCACAGTTGCATCAATTTCTTCCATAGACTCCTGCAAAATATTGGTCTCTTCTTGGACAGCGGAGACTCTCTCAATAAAATCATCAATATCGGAATTGAATTCATAATTTTCATAGCAATCTTTAAGTATAGAAAAATTTCAGGTCTGTAAATAACATCATCAAGATTTTCACACTCTTTAAACAAAGATTCAATTTCATAAGCACCCATAAAAGCAATGAATTCTTCTTTTCGTTCCACATCATAGTAATCATATATACCATTAGCATAAGAAGCTAATGTTTCATTATCATTAAATTCGCATGAAAAGGGAAGGTGTGGAGCCTTCATCCTAGAGCAACAAGTATAATCACATCTCAAGCATGCCGAGCATACCAATGCAACATACAAATTTGATCCCATAATAGTTTCCCTTTTTGAGTCAAGCGATAATCCCTAAAGTATTCACGTTTATCCAACGTTACTCCCATTATAAAGTTGAATGTGGTTTTCTCAGGATTATCAAAGTAGTAGATAATATCTTTCACATAATGAGCATCGAGGGTTTTAGGAGGTTCCCCATCTCCATGATTAGCAAGGAAACCTATTTTTTTGGTATTTCGTGTTCCATATCCATAACTAAAGATAGAGAACAACTTAGAATAGAAAATTAAAATTACTTAGTCATAAAGCAAACAAGCACACACGAGAATATTCACCCCACTCTATAACTCCCCGGCAACGGCGCCAGAGAAAGGTCTTGATAACCCAAAAGTATAGGGGATCAATTGTAGCCTCTTTCGATAAGTAAGAGTGTCGAACCCAACGAGGAGCTAAAGGTAGAACAAATATTCCCTCAAGTTTTATCGACCACCGATACAACTCTACGCACGCTTGACGTCCGCTTTACCTAGAACAAGTATAAAACTAGAAGTACTTTGTAGGTGTTTTTGGATAGGTTTGCAAGATAATAAAGAGCGTGTAAATAAAAAGTAGGGGATGTTTAGATAAAGAAACAATAAAGTTAGTATAGCAAGTGTGGCAAAGTGGTGGTAGGAGTTGCGAAATTGTCCCTAAGCAATTAACTACTTTACTAGACCAATAGCAAGTTTTATGTGGGAGAGGCCACTGCTAGCATGCCATCCCTGACTTGGAATTCTATGCACTTATGATTGGAACTATTAGCAAGCATACACAACTACTAACGTTCATTAAGGTAAAACCCAACCATAACATTAAGATATATTGGTCCCCCTTCAATCCCGTATGCATTAATTTATATGCTAGGTTGAAGCTTCTGTCACTCTTGCCCTCCAATACATAGTCCTATCAACATACAACTAACCCTATGGTGTGATCCACGCGCGCGCTCATATGATGGGCACCAAAGGACAGCAACATAACCACAAGCAAATTAAACCAATCATAGCAATTCACCAATTACCGATAGGACAACAAAAATCTACTCAGACATCATAGGATGGCAACACATCATTGGATAATAATATAAATCATAAAGCATCAAGTTGAAATAGAGGGTACAGCGGGTTGCGGGAGAATGGACCGCTGTAGATAGATGGGGGAAGGTGATGAAGATGTTGGTGAAGATGACGGAGGTGTTGGTGTAGATCGCCGTCACACGATGATGGCCCCGGCGGCGTTTCGGCGCCACCGGGAGAGTGGGGGAGAGGGCCCCCCTTCTTCTTCTTCTTCTTCTTCTTCTTCTTCCTTGACCTTCTCCCTAGATGGGAGAAGGGTTTCCCCTCTGGTCCATGGCCTCCATGGCGTGGGAGGGGCGAGAGCCCCTCCGAGATTGGATCCGTCTATCTGTCTCTCTCTGTTTCTGCATTCCAGATTCTGCCCTTTCACCGTTTCTTAAATTCTTGGAGATCCGTAACTCCGATTGGGCTGAATTTTGGACATGATCTCTATCAGGATATTAGCTTTCTTGCGGAGAAATAAGGGCACCAACCTCCTTACAAGGTGGCCACGAGGGCCCAGGGCGCGCCCCCTGCCTCGTTGCCCCCTCGGGCATCGTCTCGCGTTGATTCTTCTTCCCAAAAATCACATATATTCCAAAAAAAATCTCCATCAGTTTTTATCCCGTTTGGACTCCGTTTGATATGGATTTTCTGTGAAATAAAAAACATGCAATAAACAGGAACTAGCACTGGGCACTGAATTAATATGTTAGTCCCAAAAATAGTATAAAAAGTTGCCAAAAGTATATGAAAGTTGTAGAATATTGGCATGGAACAATCAAAAATTATAGATCCAATGGAGACGTATCAATATAATGCACCGCAAGATTGAACCATTACAAAGCACCTCTCCCATTGCAAGATAAATCAATCTAGTTTGCCGAACCAAACAGATAGATTGGAGAGAAATACAAAGCTATAATAACCATGCATAAAAGAATTCAGAGAAGACTCAATTAATATTCATGAATAATCTGATCATAAACCCACAATTCATCGGATCCCAACAAACACACCACAAAAGAAGATTACATCGAATAGAACTCCAAGAACATCGAGAAGAACATTGTACTGAAGATCAACGAGAGAGAAGAAGTCATCTAGCTACTAGCTATGGACCCATAGGTTTGTGGTAAACTACTCACACATCATTGGAAGGGCAACAAGGTTGATGTAGAAGCCCTCCGTGATCGATTCCCCCTCCGACAGGATACCGGAAAAGGCCTCCGAATGGGACCTCGAAAGAACAAAAACTTGCGGTGGCGAAAAAAGTATTTTGGGTGGCTCTTTGGTGGTTTCCAAATTTTGGAGAATTTGTAGATTTGGAATTAGATCAGACGGAGCCACGAGGAGCCAATGAGGCATCCGGGCATGCCTACCCCCTGGGCACGCCCTGTTGCCTTGTCGTCTTCTCGTTTACCTTCTGGTATCCTCTCGAAGCTTCTAGGGTCTCTCTTGTCCAGAAAAAAATCATCAAGAAGTTTCGTAGCGTTTGGACTTCATTTGGTACCGATTTCGTGGAAAACCAAAAACAGGCAAAAAACAACAACCGACACTTGGCACTAGGTCAATAGGTTAGTCTCAAAATATGATATATAATTGCATATAAAACATCCAAGATTGATACTATAATAGCACGGAACAATAAAAAAATATAGGTACATTGGAGACGTATCAAGCATCCCCAAGCTTAATTCCTGCTCGTCCTCGAGTAGGCAAATGATAGAAACAAATTTTTTGATGTGGAATGCTACCTAACATGTTTATCATGTAACCGTTCTTTCATGGTATGAATATTTAGATCCAAATGATTCAAAGCAATAGTCTACAATTTGACATAAAGACATCAATACTAAGGCATACCAACAAACAATCATGTCGTTCAAAATAAAAATGCTAAAAAAGAATAGTATCCCTACAACATCATATAGCCTTGTCATGCTCCATCTTCTTAACACAAGCATTTATCATGCACAACCCCAATGAAAAGCCGAGCAAGTGGTTCATACTTTTTAACACGCTTCAGCTTTTTCAAACCCCATGCAATACATGAGCGCAAGCCATGGATATAGCACTATGGGTGGAATAGAGTACAGTGGTAGAGATTAATATGGAGAAGACAAAAAAGGATAAAGTCTCACATCACGCGGTTAATGCAAGAAGTAGGGATTGCTATGCAACAGATGCACTATGATCTATAAGTGTATGAAAGCTCAAACTGAAACTAAGTGGGTGTGCATCCAACTTGCTTGCTCTAGAAGACCTCAGGCATTTGAGGAAGCCCATCATCGGAATATACAAGCTAAGTTCTATAATGAAAAGTTACCACTAGTATATGAAAGTGACTACATAGGAGACTCTCTATATGAAAAACATGGTGCTACTTTGAAGCACTAGTGTAGAAAAAGATAGTAACATTCCCCTTCTCTTTTTCTTTTTTTGGTGGGCTCTTTTTGGCCTCTCTTTTTTATGGTATCTTTTCGGCCTCTTTCTTATTTTATTTTCTCACTGGGACAATGCTCTAATAATGAATAATGATGATCATCACACTTGTATTTACTTACACCTCAAAATTACAACTCGATACTAGAACAAAATATGACTCTATATGAATGCCTTTGGCAGTGTAACAGGTGTGCAATGATCTAGCGTAACAGGTATAAAAAATGATGAAAGGTGGCTGAGCCACAAATACTATGTCGGCTATATGATCATGCAAAGCAATATGACAATGATGATGTGTGTCATAATAACAGAACGATGGAAGTTGCATGGCAATATATCTCGAAATGGCTATGGAAATGCCATAATATGTAGAAGGCTTATGTGTGATAGAGCTTATCATATCACGGGGTTTGGATGCACTAGTGAAGTTTGCACCACATCTCAAGGTGAGAAAGGGCAATGCACGGTACCAAAGAGGCTAGCAAAATGCGGAAAGGTGAGAGTGCGTATAATCCATGGACTCACATTAGTCATAAATAACTCACATACTTATTGCGAAAGTTTATTATCTATCGAAGCAAAGTACTACTACGCATGCCCCTAGGGCGATAGATTGGTAGGAAAAGACCATCACTCGTCCCCGACCGCCATTCATAAGGAAGACAATCAATAATAAATCATGCTCCAACTTCTTAGCATAACGGGAGACTATACGTGCATGCTTCGGGAATCACAAACCTTAACACCAATATTCTTACTAAACCACAATCATTCACTAGTAACTCCAACATATTACCATCTCTATATTGCAAAACTATTGCAAGGAATCAAACTTATCATATTCAATGATCTACATGAAAGTTTTTTATTATATCCATCTTGAATACCTATCATATTAGGACCAATTTCATAACCCATGCATATTGCCATTACTATTATCAAACTCTCAAAATAATATAAGTGAATCATGAGATTACAATTATTTCTTTAAAATATAACCACTGCCGTGCTCTAAAAGATATAAGTGAAGTACTAGAGCAACTGCCTAGCTCAAAAGATATAAGTGAAGCACAAAGAGTATTCTAATAAATCACGAATAAATGTGTGTCCCTCTCAGACGGTGTGTGCAACAAAGATTATTGTGGCAAACTAAAAAGCAAACAAAGCAAAGACTCATATAATACACAACGCTCCAAGCAAAACTCATATCATGTGATGAATAAAAATATAGCTCCAAGTAATTTACCGATGGTTGGTAGAAGAAAGAGGGGATGCCTTCCGGGGTATCCCCAAGCTTAGATGCTTGGGTCTCCTTGAACATTACCTTGGGGTTCCTTGGGCACCCCCATTCTTAGGGTCTTGCCACTCCTTATTCCTTCATCCATTGCTATCTCACTCAAAACTTGAAAACTTCAGCAAAGAAAACTCAGCAGAAAACTCGTGAGATCCGTTAGTGTAACAAGAAAATCATAAAGTTTAGGTACTATTGTAAACCCATTCATATTTGATTATTGCATAATACGTACTGTATTCTAACTTCACCATGACTTATACCCCCCGATACAATCCATAGATTCATTAAAACAAGCAAACTATGCAATGAAAACAAAATCTGTAAAAAAATAGTTTGTAATGATCTGGACAAACGCAATACTTCTGTAAATCTAAACATTTTGAAACATTAGGACAACATGGGCAATTTGTATATCAATCATGTGTAAAAAGTCAGAATTTTATCACGTTCCAGTCAATTTAAACAATTCTGCTACTGGGCACAAAAGTTTCTGTTTTTTCACAGAATCAAATAAACTATCAACCAAATCATCCCAAAGGATTTACTTGACACAAACACTAATTTAAACACAAAAAACACATCCATAATTATGACCCACAAGTATAGGGGATCAATCGTATTCCTTTCGATAAGTAAGAGTGTCGAACCCAACGAGGAGCGGAAGGAAATGACAAGCGGTTTTCAGCAAGGTAATTTCTGCAAGCACTGAAATTGTCGGTAACAGGTAGTTTCATAGCAAGATAATTTGTGTCAAGTAATAAGTAACAATAAGTGCAGCAAGGTAGCCCAGTCCTTTTTGTAGTAAAGGACAGGCCGGAGCGGTCTCAGATAACAAGTAAAACGTTCTCGAGGACACATGGGAATTTCATCTAGTCACTTTCATCATGTTTGTCTGATTCGCGTTCGCTACTTTGATAATTTGATATGTGGGTGGACCTGTCCTTGGGTGCTGTTTCTACTTGAACATGCCTCCCACTTATGATTAACCCTTTCGCAAGCATCCACAACTACAAAATAAGAATTAAGATAAAATCTAATCATAGCATTAAACATATGGATCCAAATTAGCCCCTTACGAAATAGCGCATAAACTAGCGTTTAAGCTTTTGTCACTCTACAAACCCATCATCTAATCACTACTCCACAATGCATTCCCTTAGGCTCGAAGATGGTGAAGTGTCATGTAGTCGACGTTCACATAACACCACTAAGGGAATCACAACATACATACCATTAAAATATCGAAGGAATATCAAATTCACATGATTTGTTGCAACATGACTTCTCCCGTGTCCTTAAGAACAATAGCAAATACTCACAAATAACATTCATGCTCAAGATAAGAGGAGTAATAAATATCATAATGGATCTGAACATATAATATTCCACCAAATAAACCAACTAGCATCAACTACAAGATGTAATCAACACTACTAGTCACCCATAGGTAACAATCTGAGGTTTTGATATAAGATTGAACACAAGAGATGAACTAGGGTTTGGAGATGAGATGGTGCTGGTGAAGATGTTGATGAAGATTGATCCTCCCAAGGTGAGAGGGTTGTTGGTGATGACGATGGCTTCAATGTCCCCCTCCCAGAGGGAAGTGTCCCTGGCGGAATCGCTCCACTGCAGAGCAAAAGTGCTCCTGCCCAAGTTCTGCCTCGACACTGCAGTGTTTCATCCCGAAAGTCCTCTCCTTATTTTTTCTAGGTCAAAAGACCTTGTACCAGAAGATGGGCACCGGAGGTGGGCCAGGGAGCCCACTACCCACCAGGGCGTGGCGCGCCCTGGTGCCTAGTGGGCACCTGGGTGGCCCCTTCCGGTATTTCTTTTCTCATAGTTTTTATATATTCCAAAATAATTCTCCGTAAAATTTCAGCACAATTGGAGATGTGCAGAATAGGTATCTCTGACATAGCTTTTTTAGGTCCAGAATTCCAGCTGCCGGTATTTCCCTCTTTGTGTAAACCTTGCATATTATGAGAGAAAAGGCATTAGAATTACTCCACAAAGTGTTATATTAGATAAACAAACTAGCAATAACAATAGGAAAAGATGATGCAAAATGGACGTATCAACTCCCCCTAGCTTAGACCTTGCTTGTCCTCAAGCGAAAGCCGATAGCGAGAATCATGTCCACATGTTTAGAGAGAGAGAGAGAGAGAGAGAGAGAGAGAGAGAGAGAGAGAAAGAGGTATCAATAAAAACAAAAATGCAGACATAGTAGCATCATGCTTATTATTATAACAACAATAAACTCTATCATAAAACTTCTCATGAGCAAGTAACAATTCATCACAACATCAAAGTATAAAGCATAAACTGAAGGAAATATGCCCTAGAGGCAATAATAAAGTTGTTATTTTATATTTCCTTATATCATGATAAATGTTTATTATTCATGCTAGAATTGTATTAACCGGAAACTTCATACCTGTGTGGATACAGAGACAAAACACAGTGTCCCTAGTAAGCCTCTACTAGACTAGCTTGTTAATCAAAGATGGTTAAGTTTCCTAACCATAGCCATGTGTTGTCATTTGATGAATGGGGTCACATCATTAGGAGAATGATGTGATGGACAAGACCCATCCGTTAGCTTAGCATGTTTATCGTTAAGTTTTATTGCTATTGCTTTCTTCATGACTTATACATATTCCTTGAGATTATGCAACTCCCGTATACCGAAGGAATACCTTGTGTGCTATCAAATGTCACAACCTAACTGGGTGATTATAAAGATGCTCTACAGGTATCTCCGAAGGTGTTTGTTTGGTTGGCATAGATCGAGATTAGGATTTGTCACTCGGAGTGTCAGAGAGGTATCTCTGAGCCCTCTCGGTAATGCACATCATGATAAGCCTTGCAAGCAATGTGACTAATGAGTTAGTTGCAGGATGATGCATTACGGAATGAGTAAAGAGACTTTCCGGTAACGAGATTGAACTAGGTATGAAGATACCGACGGTCGAATCTCGGGCAAGTAACATATCGATGACAAAGGGAATAACGTATGTTGTCATTACGGTTTGACTTATAAAGATCTTCATAGAATATGTAGGAACCAATATGAGCAGCTAGGTTCCGCTATTGGTTATTGACCGGAGAGGTGTCTCGGTCATGTCTACATAGTTCTCGAATCCGTAGGGTCCGCACGCTTAACGTTCGATGACGATTTTGTATTATATGAGTTATGTGATTTGGTGACCAAATGTTGTTTGGAGTCCCGGATGAGATCATGGACATGACGAGGAGTCTCGAAATGGCCGAGAGGTATAGATTCATATATAGGATGATAGTATTCGGACACCGGAAGTGTTCTGGGGGTACCGTGTACGTATCGGGTCACCCGAAGGGGTTTCAGGAAACCCCCGACAAGCTATATAGGCCTAATGGGCCAAGAGGGGAGCGCCCCACATATGGGATGGCCAAATTGGAGAAGGAAAGGGGAAGAAGGAAAGGAAAAGGGGAATAGGATTCCCCTTTTCCCCTCTTCCCTTCCTATTCCGAATAGGAATAGGAAAGGGGGGAGGCCGAATTCGGAGGACCCCAAGTAGGAGGAATCCTACTTGGGGCGCCCCTTGGATGCCTCTCCTCCCATCCACCCTATATATATGTGGGGGGCACCGCTAGAACATATAACAAACATTGTTAGCCGTGTGCGGCGCCCCCCTCCACAATTTACGCCTCCGGTCATATTCACGTAGTGCTTAGGCGAATCCCTGCACGGATCACTTCACCATCACCGTCACCATGCCGTCATGCTGACGAAACTCTCCCTCGACACTTTGCTGGATCAACAGTTCGAGGGATGTCATCGAGCTGAACATGTGCATAACTCGGAGGTGCCGTACGTTCGGTACTTGATCGGTCGGAACAAGAAGAAGTTCGACTACATCAACCGCGTTGTCAAATGCTTTTACTTTCATTCTACAAGGGTACATGGACACACTCTCCCCTCTCTCGTTGCTATGCATCTCCTAGATAGGTCTTGCGTGAGCGTAGGAATTTTTTTGAAATTGCATGCTACGTTCCCAACAGTGGCATCCGAGCCAGGTCTATGCGTAGATGATATGCGCGAGTAGAACACAAAGAGTTGTGGGAGATCATAGTCATACTGCTTACCACCAATGTCTTATTTTGATTCGGTGGTATTGTTGGATGAAGCGGCCCAGACCAACCTTACATGACCACGTTCATGAGACCGGTTCCACCGACAGACATGCAACTTGTTTTGCATAAAGGTGGTTGGCAGGTGTCTGTTTCTCCAACTTTAGTTGAATTGAATTTGACTGTGGCCGGTCCTTGTTGAAGGTTAAAACAACAAACTTGACGAAACATCATTGTGGTTTTGATGTGTAGTAAGAACGGTTCTTACTAGAAGCCCATAGCATCCACGTAAAACTTGCAAACAAAGTAGAGGATGTCTAACTTGTTTTTGCAGGGCATGTTGTGATGTGATATGGTCAAGACATGATGTGATATACGTTATTGTATGAGATGATCTGTTTTGTAAAAGTTATCGGCAACTGGCAGGAGCCTTATGGTTGTCGCTTTATTGTATGAAATGCAATCACCATGTAATTTCTTTACTTTATCACTCTGCGTTAGCGATAGTTGTAGAAGCAATAGTTGGCAAGACGACAACGATGCTACGATGGAGATCAAGGTGTCAAGCCGGTGACGATGGAAATCATGACGGTGCTTTGGAGATGGAGAACAAAGGCACAAGATGATGATGGCCATATCATGTCACATATTTTGATTGCATGTGATGTTTATCTTTTAAGCATCTTATTTTGCTTAGTATGTGGTAGCATTATAAGATGACCCCTCACTAAAATTTCAAGGTATAAGTGTTCTCCCTGAGTATTCACCGTTGCGACTGTCGTGGTTCTAAGACTGACAGTGGAATGGGGGGTAGGTATGAGGAGGCAAGATCCTAGCTATGGAGTAGTTGTAAACACGACTTTTACGAGTTCAGGCCCTTCTCGGAAGAAGTAACAGCCCTACGTCTCGGTGCCCGGAGGTGGTCGACTGGATTATATGTGTGTGTGTGTGTGTGTGTGTGTGTGTGTGTTTACAAAAGATGCGAACCCTTGTGCCTGTGGAGGGGGGTGGCTTATATAGATTGTGCCATGACCCCAGCCGGCCCACATTACAAAGGGTTTAAGGTACATTAAAGGGGAGATGTTACTGGTAACACTAGTAAATAAAGAGACATAATGACCATTAAAGTTATGAGGTGATGTCCGACCGTTGCAGTCCGGGGCGACCTTAGACCTTATGGTGGTCGAGTGACAGTCTCCGCGGTCGAGTGACTTCAAGTCTTCCGAGTGGAAGTTGTAACACCCCGGATATGACTTTCCCAATTTGTACTCCAACTCTTGCCGTTTCCGGCGTTAAGTTATTTTATTTTCTCGGGTTCGGGTTTTTGTCTCCGTGTGTTGTTGTCGTTGTCATGCATCTCATATCATGTCATCATGTGCATTGCATTTGCATTCGTGTTCATCTCATGCATTCGAGCATTTTCCCCGTTGTCCGTTTTGCATTCCGGCGCTCCGTTCTCCTCCGGTGGTCATTTCTACCTTTCTTTCGTGTGTGGGGATTAAACATTTCTGGATTGGGCCGAGACTTGCCAAGCGGCCTTGGTTTACTACCGGTAGACCGCCTGTCAAGTTTCGTAGCATTTGGACTTCGTTTGATACTCCAACGGTTAACCGAGGGACCGAAAAGGCCTCGTGTGTGTTGCATCCCAACACCCCTCCAATTTGGCCCAAAACCCACCTAAACCTTCTCCATCATCTAGATCGTTCGATCATGATCGCGTGGCCGAAAACCGCACCTCATTTGGTCACTCCTAGTTCCCTCTACGCCTATATATACACCACCCTCCCGAAATTCGCGGATCCCCTCGCCCAAAACCCTAGATCCACCCTCTCCGCGCGGCCGGACACGTCCGCCGGCCGCCGGACACGTCCGCCGGCCGCCGGATACGT